>NC_030383.2:58085199-58391702 GCF_001625215.2 Daucus carota subsp. sativus | reverse complement strand
GTATACCTTTGGAGTTTGGACATATCATACATTTAAGTATTTTTGACGTAAAAATTAAAATATATATATGAAATAACTCATATTAAAATGGATGTCGAAATTTGAAAGTGGAAGGCTTTTGTTTCTTAATGCTATTGAGGATAGTACGAGCATGTTAAAATAAGTGTAATTGTATGTTCATATGCTAACTTGTTAGTTACTTCCAAAAGTTTGATTGTCGAAGACAATAATGAGAATCGTAATTTAGTTATAGAAATAATTTCAATAAATCCCAGATAGAAATGTAAATTTGAATGTTAATGATTGATATAGTGCCCATCCGGAATTGTAAACTCTATTATTCTTATAAATAGCGACGATATGATAATGGTTTTAGACTAAATTACACCATCTTTTTCAATGAACAGAAGTCATTGATATTATTTTCAATAAATATTTGAAATTGACTAAGATACTCGCATACTTTTTGTAAAACCTATCTGGAGTCAAAATTTGACTTTGAAAATATATGAAAAAGTTAGCATAGTTAATAATTTTTTTTACTCATAATGGTTCAACTTTGTTATACTTTATAACTAAGAGGATGGAAAATGAATTACGTTACATTACAAATCTTGCAGTACAATGTGAATAACAAATATACATGTGTGTCACTTGTATAGATGTTGGTATTGTCTTGTATTGCAAAATGTGTTAGAACTTTCATGTCATCGATATAATGTTGATATAAACATTGGCTTGCACCTAACCAATCACTACTTATTGTTCCACGTGTTTGCACATATTTGTACTTTTTCTATGACTTGCTCTACTTATTGTCCCACGTGCTTGCACATATTTGTACTTTTTCTTTTTCTTCCGACGCTTCAAAATTAGTTATTAAAACCGGGTGCTGCAACAACTGTGCATGCACAAATTACCCCAAATTTGAGCAAAACTATATAGTTATTGCACTAAGCTAAAGATATATAAACTTATTGCTAAAAATATAATAGAAAATGGACACCAATATTTCTAAACCAAACTTGTGGGGAATTAATATTCATTGCAACATATATTTAAATTCATGAGGATAAATTATTAAATTTAGAATGGATTTTAGACCGATTGAAGTAAATTCTTCTAAAGATGAACAATTTCTTGATGGCAGGAGCAATGGTGGCAATCCAAATCATTATTTTCAAAATGTTTTCAACCTGAATCTTTCACATTGTGATTCATGCAACATATTGGTATTTTTCCCACAATAAAAGTATTTTAAATCCATAAAAGACGTCGAAGAAATTTCTGTCGAATTTCTTCAAATTTGGTCCTTGTGCAGTTAATTTTCTTGATATCAAAATAATCTGCATTCCTTTGTTCTTCGCTTCAGCGCCTTTTAGAATTAAAATCATTCCAACAGCATAAGTGGCATCTAGATGGCCACAGGTCATAGCTCCATAACTCAATCAAAGTACTTGTAAGAGAAGTAACTATTTAGCATGGGAAGAAAGAAAGGTTACATGGTATCTATACTTACCATCCCAGTTTGGTAGAGATCTACTGGATTTTCAGCTATGGTGCAACGCTCTAAAAATGTTTGGCCATTTAAAGTCAGGGCAAAATGGTCGAACTTGTATAGTGACACATGTATGAGAAAGCATGGAGCATCTGACAAAGCATACATAGTCTTGCAGCTACATCAACCTTTTAAGTAACATCTTGCAATATTGAAGAAATTATAAAGAGAAACGGCCGGAGACCTTGGGGTTAAATCCCATTCATGTCAAAGGTGTGCATGTGAGTCCAGTTTAAGTGATGAAGAAGGTAGGACATTTGAGCACTTGTTTGATTTAAGGACCAAACTTGAAAAAAAATAGAGAAATCCATGAAACTGTTCTCAAGCAATACTGAGCAAATAGATATGATTAACTCGATGCTCAGGTGGAGAAGATACTCGTTGGCTCTTGCAATTCGCTTCATCTTCTAATGTGTGGATAGGCTGCAATTAAAGAAAATAGGTTGTCATTGAAAAAGTGAAGACAATTTTGGTAAAGGGGATTGCACCTGAACTTAGAAAATAATGAAGATACATGAGCAAGGAAAAAAGTAGTTTTAAAATTATTTATTCTAAACATTTAGTTGATACTTTTAGTCTTTGTTTAAGATTTTATGATATATTATATTTTAAAATAAAAATTGTATTTTTTTTAAGTGAATTTTCATAAAAAATAAAACTGCACTTAATTGACCACATGAGGGGGCCAAGACAACAACAAAGGGCATTGCCCTACAAACTTTCTGAAACCAGCCTTAATCTTGCTGGAGGAAACTTCGACTTACAAACAACCATACCATTACTACCAAAACTACAAAGAAACCATCCAATAACTACAAATAACTGATGAAGAAGGTAGGAGATTTCAGCACGTGTTTGATTTAAGGACCAAACTTGAAAAAAATTGGAGAAATCCATGAAACTGTTCTGAAGCAATACTGAGCAAATAGATATGATTAACTCTATGTTCAGGTGGAGAAGATACTCGGTGGAAAGTAATTCTGTTAATCCTCTGTATAAGTATAAAGTGGGATGTTTTATTTAAAATAGTGCCCATACGGATTTGTAAAATCTAATATTCTTACATATATGGGGGATATGACTATATTGTTAAACTTAACTTCACCTTTTTAATGAAAAGTAATCCTCTACCCTTATTTTTATTTTTACTTAATTTAAAGTACTCTTTCACAGAGTAAGAGAGATACCTACCTAGCTTACTGCTTTGTTTTACATAATTTTCACAAACCATGAGATAGCTATCTTGCCAATGTTATCATTGTTAAATTCATTGATAAAAAAAATAAGAAACTGGATCTAAGCAAATGAAAAACATGACTAATAATAATGGTTGAAAATTACAGGAGAAAATCATGTCAAGGAAACAGTTGGGGCACGTAGCACGGGTGATGTAGTCATCCAACATGGGAGGCCAACCATAGCGGTAATAGTGACCATCGCATCTGGAAACGGAGAAGGGGCAGATAGGTTACTCGGGAACGATCCTTGGAACTTGGCCCCAACCAACATGGTGTACAGTCCTTCGTGCCTCGAGGATGACACAATTATTCACGAGATTGGAGCGAAAGTGCATGCTGGTGAGAAACTTATGGTACAAATTGGAAGCAGATTCCTCTGGGGAAGTGTTTTGGTAAAAGGGTTTGAAGATGAAATAAGCGGGAAGGCGAGAGAGTGATTATCAGAAATGGTGTGTAGGATTTGAAGGTTGTCCAGGGGTTGGTGGCCTCTCATAAGATTCGTACATGCATCATAACATAATGCATGATTGATACCTAAAATCTTGCAAGATCGAAGAAACATAGAGAAACGGACACCCTGGGGTGAAAGGCCGTTCGTGTCAAAGGTGTGCATGTGAGTCCAATTCAAGTGATGAAGAAGGTAGAAGATTTCAGCACGTGTTTAATTTAAGGACCAAACTTGAAATTTTTTGGAGAAATCCATGAAAAGCAACACTGAGCAAATAGATATGATTAACTCTATGTTCCGGTGGAGAAGATATATACTCATTAGCTCTTGCAATTCGCCTCATCTTCTAATTTGTGGATAGTCTGCAAAGAAAGTAGTCTGTCATTGAAAAAGTGAAGACAAGTTGGAAAAGAGGGATTGCACCTGAACATAGAAAGTAATAGATATACATGAGCAAGGAAAAATTAGTTGTAAAAATTAGTACTAGACTTACCTCCCTGGAAGAACCTTCAAGAAAATTTCTTGCTATATGGACTAGATATCTCCCAAGAATAGCTGATTATAGTAGAGGATGATGTCAAAACACAGCTAAAGAAATTGTATTTATAGGCCTTTAGCTAGGTTTAGGATACATAAGATTAACAAAGGCGACTTCGGTATATATGCTAGTTTAGGAAAAAATGAAGAGATATGAGTTTAGAATATATGCTAGTTTATGAAAAACTAATAGATCCGACTTTAGAATATATGGTAGATTAGGGAAAAAAAAATGGATAGGCGCGACTCTAGAATATAAGCTAGTTTAGGAAAAATGAAGAGAGGACTCTTTTAAGATACAAATAGAAATGAATAGATTCAGAATATTTGCTACTTTAGGAAAAAATGAGTAGGCATGATTTTAAAATACAAAACTATGTCTTTCAAAAAAGAAATAAATACAAAACTATGAAATGAATAGATACATCCCCAACAAAATAGGATATTGAAAAAAAATATGAGGGCCTTTTTATCTACAAAGCGGATGGTGCGACTTTACAATTATTAAAAACAATTCTAGTGTTAATACCTATTAATATATAAAGTGTTTTATTTATTTAATATAAGAAAAATCGTATGTCTTGTTGTAATTTATTAACCAATTAATATTTATATAAGAAAATTGTCGCTAACTGTTCAGTTATTATCATCAAGTAGAAATGTCATTTTCCTGATACAAATGAGATTAAATAAAAAATTATTACATGCATGAGAATAAGGGTATTATATCATCTATTTCAAAATAAAATATTATTTCATTTATTTATCTATTTAATGAGAATTAGATTTTGATCGGTCTTTTATTTTATTATCGAGCCTATATACCTCGGCATTAAATTCAAGTTTATACTGAAAAATATTTTTTTGTGTAATAAGTCAGAAATCGGCTTAATGTTGAAACTAAATTAAAGTGAGAAATTAGTTTGATGTATTTATTTAGTGACTTAATTTTTCTAAACTTCCTTTTTTTTATAAAAATTACCACCAAGTCATAAATTAGTCATAAATCATTTTTATTTTTCATCATCTACAATTCTACTTCTACCTATTGAAGGAGAACAAAGGCAAAATGAGTCAGAAAATTGGTCGTGAAATATCATTAAACACATAAAATGTAAGATTAATCCATCAGATAACATATACTACAAAAAAATGCTGGTAATATTGAAAATTATAAGCATTCTCAACATATTGCACTAACCTCCCTATAAGAACTCGAACAAAAGTGTCGTGCTATATGAAGTAGATATCTATATAGTCCGACATCTCAATGTAAAACACAATTAAGTAATAAAGAAATTAAGGAAGGATTAATTTCATAATCATAGTATGGCTTTAAAATTCTTGTGACTTTGAAACTTATCTTGTATTTACATTATTACCAAAATTTATGTTTTTCAAGAGAACAATGAGAACAATAATTTAGTTTTCAAGGACAAACTTCATCATCCTCTTAATGAAAAGTAATTCAGTTAATCCTCCCTATAATGTAAAGTGGGATGTTTTATTTTAAAATAGTGCTGGTACAAATTGGTAAAATCTAATATTCTTACAAATATGGGGATATGACTATATTGTTAAATTTAACTTCACCATTTTAATGAAAAGTAATCCTCCACCCTTATTTTTATTTTTACTTAATTTAAAGTAATCTTTCACAGAATAAGAGATACCTACGAGCTTAGTGCTTTGTTTCACATAATTTTCACAAAGCATGAGATAACTATATATCTTGCCAATGTTATAATTGTTAAATTCATTGATAAAAAAAATATGAAACTGGATCCAAGCAAATGAAAAACATGACTAATAATAATGGTTGAAAATAAAAGAGAAAAGCATGTCAAGGAAACAGTTGGGGCATGTAGCACGGGTGATGTCATCCAACATGGGAGGCCAGCCATAGCGGTAATAGTGACCATCGCATCTGGAAACGGAGAAGGGGCAGATAGGATGCTCGGGAACGATCCTTGGAACTTGGCCCCAACCAACATGGTGTACAGTCCTTCGTGCCTCGAGGATGACACAATTATTCACGAGATTGGAGCGAAAGTGCATGCTGGTGAGAAACTTATGGTACAAACTGGAAGCAGATTCCTCCGGGGAAGTGTTTTGGTAAAAGGGTTTGAAGATGAAATAAGCGAGGAAGGAGAGAGAGTGATTGTCAGAAATGGTGTGTAGGATTTGAAGGTTGTCCAGGGGCTGGTGGCCACTCATAAGATTCTTACATGCATCATAACATAATGCATGATTGATACCTAAATTCTTGCAATCATGAAGAAACAGAGAGAAACGGACACCCTGCGGTGTAAGGCCGTTGGTGTCAAAGGTGTGCATGTGAGTCCAATCTAAGTGATGAAGAAGGTAGGAGATTTCAGCACGTGTTTGATATAAGGATCAAACTTGAAAAAAATTGGAAAAATCCATGAAACTCTTCTCAAGCAATACGGAGCAAATAGATATGATTAACTCTATGTTCAGGGGGAGAAGATACTCGTTGGCTCTGGCAATTCGCCTCATCTTCTAATGTGTGGATAGTCTGCAAAGAAAATAGTCTGTCATTGAAAAAGTGAAGACAAGTTGGAAAAGAGGGATTGCACCTGAACATAGAAAGTAATAGATATACATGAGCAAGGAAAAATTAGTTGTAAAAATTAGTACTACACTTACCTCCCTGGAAGAACCTTCAAGAAAATTTCTTGCTATATGGACTAGATATCTCCCAAGAATAGCTGATTATATAGTAGAGGATGATGTCAAAACACAACTAAAGAAATTGTATTTATAGGCCTTTAGCTAGGTTTAGGATACATAAGATTAACAAAGGCGACTTCCGTATATATGCTAGTTTAGGAAAAAATGAAGAGATATGAGTTTAGAATATATGCTAGTTTATGAAAAACGAATAGATCCGACTTTAGAATATATGGTAGATTAGGGGAAAAAAATGGATAGGCGCGACTCTAGAATATAAGCTAGTTTAGGAAAAATGAAGAGAGGACTCTTTTAAGATACAAATAGAAATGAATAGATGCAGAATATATGCTACTTTAGGAAAAAATGAGTAGGCATGATTTTAAAATACAAAACTATGTCTTTCAAAAAAAAATAAAATACAAAACTATGAAATGAATAGATACATCCCCAACAAAATAGGATATTGAAAACAAATATGAGGGCCTTTTTATCTACAAAGCGGATGGTGCGACTTTACAATTATTAAAAACAATTCTAGTGTTAATAACTATTAATATATAAAGTGTTTTATTTATTTAATATAAGAAAAATCGTATGTCTTGTTGTAATTTATTAACCAAGGTTAATATTTATATAAGAAAATTGTCGCTAACTGTTCATTATTATCATCAAGTAGAAATGTCATTTTCCTGATACAAATGAGATTAAATAAAAAATTATTACATGCATGAGAATAAGGGTATTATATCATCTATTTAAAATAAAATATTATTTCATTTATTTATCTATTTAATGAGAATTAGATTTTGATCGGTCTTTTATTTTATTATCGAGCCTATATACCTCGGCATTAAATTCAAGTTTATACTGAAAAATATTTTTTTGTGTAATAAGTCAGAAATCGGCTTAATGTTGAAACTAAATTAAAGTGAGAAATTAGTTTGATGTATTTTTTTAGTGACTTAATTTTTCTAAACTTCCTTTTTTATAAAAATTACCACCAAGTCATAAATTAGTCATAAATCATTTTTATTTTTCATCATCTACAATTCTACTTCTACCTATTGAAGGAGAACAAAGGCAAAATGAGTCAGAAAATTGGTCGTGAAATATCATTAAACACTTAAAATGTTAGATTAATCCATGAGATAACATATACTAAAAAAAATGCTGGTAATATTGGAAATTATAAGCATTCTCAACATATTGCACTAACCTCCCTATAAGAACTCGAACAAAAGTGTCGTGCTATATGAAGTAGATATCTATATAGTCCGACATCTCAATGTAAAACACAATTAAGTAATAAAGAAATTAAGGAAGGATTAATTTCATAATCATAGTATGGCTTTAAAATTCTTGTGACTTTGAAACTTATCTTGTATTTACATTATTACCAAAATTTATGTTTTTCAAGAGAACAATGAGAACAATAATTTAGTTTTCAAGGACAAACTTCATCATCCTCTTAATGAAAAGTAATTCAGTTAATCCTCCCTATAATGTAAAGTGGGATGTTTTATTTTAAAATAGTGCTGGTACAAATTGGTAAAATCTAATATTCTTACAAATATGGGGATATGACTATATTGTTAAATTTAACTTCACCATTTTAATGAAAAGTAATCCTCCACCCTTATTTTTATTTTTACTTAATTTAAAGTAATCTTTCACAGAATAAGAGATACCTACGAGCTTACTGCTTTGTTTCACATAATTTTCACAAAGCATGAGATAGCTATATATCTTGCCAATGTTATAATTGTTAAATTCATTGATAAAAAAAATATGAAACTGGATCCAAGCAAATGAAAAACATGACTAATAATAATGGTTGAAAATAAAAGAGAAAAGCATGTCAAGGAAACAGTTGGGGCATGTAGCACGGGTGATGTCATCCAACATGGGAGGCCAGCCATAGCGGTAATAGTGACCATCGCATCTGGAAACGGAGAAGGGGCAGATAGGATGCTCGGGAACGATCCTTGGAACTTGGCCCCAACCAACATGGTGTACACTCCTTCGTGCCTCGAGGATGACACAATTATTCACGAGATTGGAGCGAAAGTGCATGCTGGTGAGAAACTTATGGTACAAACTGGAAGCAGATTCCTCCGGGGAAGTGTTTTGGTAAAAGGGTTTGAAGATGAAATAAGCGAGGAAGGAGAGAGAGTGATTGTCAGAAATGGTGTGTAGGATTTGAAGGTTGTCCAGGGGCTGGTGGCCACTCATAAGATTCTTACATGCATCATAACATAATGCATGATTGATACCTAAATTCTTGCAATCATGAAGAAACAGAGAGAAACGGACACCCTGCGGTGTAAGGCCGTTGGTGTCAAAGGTGTGCATGTGAGTCCAATCTAAGTGATGAAGAAGGTAGGAGATTTCAGCACGTGTTTGATATAAGGACCAAACTTGAAAAAAATTGGAAAAATCCATGAAACTCTTCTCAAGCAATACGGAGCAAATAGATATGATTAACTCTATGTTCAGGTGGAGAAGATACTCGTTGGCTCTGGCAATTCGCCTCATCTTCTAATGTGTGGATAGTCTGCAAAGAAAATAGTGTGTCATTGAAAAAGTGAAGACAAGTTGGAAAAGAGGGATTGCACCCTGAACATAGAAAATAATGGATATTCATGAGCAATGTAAAATTAGTTGTAAAATTAGTACTACACTAACCTTCCTGGCAGAACTTTCAAGAAAATTTCTGGCTATATGAGAACTAGATATCGCCCAAGAATAGCTGATTATAGTAGAGGATGATATCAAAACACAACTAAAGAAATTGTATTTATAGGCCTTACCTAGGTTTAGGATACATAAGATAGACAGAGGATAACTTTAGTGTATGTGCTAGTTTAGGGAAAAAAATGAAAAGATACGAATTTAGAATGTATGCTAGTTTAGGAAAAAATGAATAGTGAATTTAGAATATATGATAGATTAGGAAAAGGAATGGATAGACGGGACTTTAGAATATATGCTAGTTTAGGAAAAGACTGTTTTAAGATACAAACAGAAATGAATAGATTCAAAATATATGCTACTTTAGCAAAAAAATGAGTAGGCATGATTTTAAAATACAAAACTATGTCTTTCAAAAAAAAATAAAAAACTAAGAAAAGAATAGATACATCCCCAACAAAATAGGATATTGAAAACAAATATCAGCGGATGGTGCGACTTTACGATTATTAACAACAATTCTAGTGTTAATGCTTATTACTATATAAAGTGTTTTATTTATTTAATATAAGAAAAATCATATGTCTTGTTGCTATATATTAACCAAGGTTAGTATTCATATAAGAAAATTTTCGCTAACTGTTCAGTTATTATTATCAAGAAATGCCATTTTCCTGATACAAATGAGATTTAATAAAAAAAATTATTGCATGAGAATAAGAATATTATTTCATCAATTTCAAAATAAAATATTATATCATTTATTTATCTATTTAATGAGAATTAGATTTTGATCGGTGTTTTATTTTGTTATCGAGCCTATATACCTGGGCATAAAATTTGAGTTTATACTGAAAAATATTTATTTATGTAAAATAAGCCAGAAGTCGGTTTAAAGTTGAAACTGAATTAGAGTGAGAAATTAGTTTGATGTATTTTTGTAGCAACTTAATTTTTTTAAACTTCCTTTTTTATAAAAATTACCAATAAGTCATAAATTAGTCATAAATCATTTTTATTTTTTATCATCTACTTCTACCTATTGAAGGAGAACAAAGGGCAAAATGAGCCAGAAAATTGGTCGTGAAATATCATTAAACACATAAAATGTTAGATTAATCCATTAGATAACATATACTTAAAAAAAATGCTCCTAATATTGAAAATTATAAGCATTCTCAACATATTGCACTAACCTCCCTGCCAGAACTCGAACAAAAGTGTCGGGCTACATGAAGTAGATATCTATTTAGCCCGACATCTCAAAGTAAAACACAATTAAGTAATAAAGAAATTAAGGAAGGATTACTTTCATAGTCGTAGTATGACCTTAAAATACTTGTGACTTTGAAAGTTATCTTGTATTTTACATTATTACCAAAATTTATGCTTTTCAAGAGAACGGTGAGAACAATAATTTAGTTTTCAAGGACAAACTTCATCGTCCACTTAATGAAAAGTAATCCAGTTAATCCCCCTATACTGTAAAGTGCGATGTTTTATTTTAAAATAGTGCCCGTACAAATTTGTAAGATCTAATATTCTGACAAATATGGGAGATATGACTATATTGTTAAACTTGACTTCATTTTTTTAATGAAAAGTAATCCTCCACTTTTATTTTTATTTTTACTTTAATTTGAAGTACTCTTTCACAGAGTAAGAGATACCTACCAGCTTACTGCTTTGTTTTACATAATTTTCACAAACCATGAGATAGCTATATATCTTGCCAAAGTTATAATTGTTAAATTCATTAATAAAAAAAAATATGAAACTGGATCCAAGCAAATGAAAAACATGACTAATAATAATGGTTGAAAATAAAAGAGAAAAGCATGTCAAGGAAACAGTTGGGGCACGTAGCACGGGTGATGTCATCCAACATGGGAGGCCAGCCATAGCGGTAATAGTGACCATCGCATCTGGAAACGGAGAAGGGGCAGATAGGATGCTCGGGAACGATCCTTGGAACTTGGCCCCAACCAACATGGTGTACAGTCCTTCGTGCCTCGAGGATGACACAATTATTCACGAGATTGGAGCGAAAGTGCATGCTGGTGAGAAACTTATGGTACAAACTGGAAGCAGATTCCTCCGGGGAAGTGTTTTGGTAAAAGGGTTTGAAGATGAAATAAGCGAGGAAAGAGAGAGAGTGATTGTCAGAAATGGTGTGTAGGATTTGAAGGTTGTCCAGGGGCTGGTGGCCACTCATAAGATTCTTACATGCATCATAACATAATGCATGATTGATACCTAAATTCTTGCAATCATGAAGAAACAGAGAGAAACGGACACCCTGCAGTGTAAGGCCGTTGGTGTCAAAGGTGTGCATGTGAGTCCAATCTAAGTGATGAAGAAGGTAGGAGATTTCAGCACGTGTTTCATATAAGGACCAAACTTGAAAAAAATTGGAAAAATCCATGAAACTCTTCTCAAGCAATACGGAGCAAATAGATATGATTAACTCTATGTTCAGGTGGAGAAGATACTCGTTGGCTCTGGCAATTCGCCTCATCTTCTAATGTGTGGATAGTCTGCAAAGAAAATAGTGTGTCGTTGAAAAAGTGAAGACAAGTTGGAAAAGAGGGATTGCACCCTGAACATAGAAAATAATGGATATTCATCAGCAAGGTAAAATTAGTTGTAAAATTAGTACTACACTAACCTTCCTGGCAGAACTTTCAAGAAAATTTCTGGCTATATGAGAACTAGATATCGCCCAAGAATAGCTGATTATAGTAGAGGATGATATCAAAACACAACTAAAGAAATTGTATTTATAGGCCTTTAGCTAGGTTTAGGATACATAAGATAAACATAGGCGACTTCAGTTTATATGCTAGTTTAGGAAAAAATAAAGAGATACGAGTTTAGAATATATACTAGTTTATGAAAAAAATGAATAGTGACTTTAGAATATTTGATAGATTAGGAAAAAGAATGGATAGGCGCGACTTTAGAATATATGCTAGTTTAGGAAAAATGAAGAGGACTATTTTAAGATACAAACAGAAATGAATAGATTCAAAATATATGCTACTTTAGGAAAAAATGAGTAGGCATGATTTTAAAATACAAAACTATGTCCTTAAAAAAAAAATACAAAACTAAGAAATGAATAGATACATCCCAACAAAATAGGATATTATAAACAAATATAGGGGCTTTTTTATCTACTAAACGGATGGTGCGACTTTACAATTATTAACAACAATTCTAGTGTTAAATACTATTACTATATAAAGTGTTTTATTTATTTAATATAAGAAAAATCATATGTCTTGTTGCTATTTATTAACCAAGGTTAATATTTATATAAAAAAAAATTCGCTAACTGTTCAGTTATTATCATCATGAAATGCCATTTGCCTGATAATACAAATGAGATTTAATAAAAAAATATTATTACATGCATGAGAATAAGAATATTATTTCATCAATTTCAAAATAAAATATTATTTCATTTATTTATCTATTTAATGAGAATTAGATTTTGATCAGTCTTTTATTTTGTTATCGAGCCTATACCTGGGCATAAAATTCGAGTTTATACTGAAAAATATTTATTTGTGTAATAAGCCAGAAGTCGCTTAAAGTTGAAACTGAATTAAAGTGAGAAATTAGTTTGATGTATTTTTTTAGTGACTTAATTTTTTAAACCTTTTTTTTTATAAAATTTACCAATAAGTCATAAATTAGTCATAAATCTTTTTATTTTTATACAATTTCAAAATGATCTAAGCAATACTTGAGAGATTCTAGTTAGGGGTTGATTGTGTTGTGCATACAAGGGCCCAATAATATTTATAAATGTATATATAATAACTTGAAATTGTTTTAACCTAAATTATATATATGTGTACAAGAATATGTGCACGTAGGCTAATTTTTAGGTAAAAATCGAACCTAAAAATTGAATAAAATCACTGAATGCTAATATAACCGAAATAACAAAAAAGCATAAAACCACAACCGAACTAAAAATCAAAATAATTACAAATATTTTACTAAACCAAATTTAATATTTCGGTTAAAATTGAATACAAATAAAAACCTTTTTTATAGAGAAAATTACAAGCAAATTAGAAAAAAAAAATTGATTAAAATTCGTAGTTACACACTAATTACTTACGAACAATAAGATTAAACTACAATCCAACTAATTAATTAACATCCAAAATTTCGTAATCCATGACCCATATTACTTGAAAAGCAAGTACATGTAAAATTATAAATTATAATTACATTATATGAAATAAAAATAATACAAACCATCACTCATTAGTCATTAACAAAATTAATATAGATTTTTATAAATATATTGTAATTGTAGTTAGACTTGAGAAGTACTCGGATCAAAATAAAATGCATTCAAAAATTAATTTAAATTATTTACGATAAATGATGTGTGTGTAATACATCAAACTCTACAAGTGTTAAATAATTAAGTTGTTATATTGGATCTTTATTTTATTTTCTTAAAAAAATTGACATTTCTTATATTCTTTTAAGTGTAATCCAAGTTGGTCAGAGTGACTCAAGTTTTGTCAAGGACTTTAGGCTGAAAATGGAGTTATGTATCATTCTAGTAATGTACAATCAATTTGGAGAAGATTCTGATTCCGAGTATGGATCAAAGTCAGCTGAATTTCAAAACACCGGCTCTAACAAATGAATGATAAATAAATAATCATCATATACATTTTTGAAGAATGTACTGCATGGCCTAAGTTATATGGAGACCATAATTATTTGGAGTATTTGAGTCTTTCATCCTGGCCCTCCATTCATTTGTAATCCAACGGTTGTTAGTCTTTCATTTTATGATTAAAAACACTCTTATAAACTTTTATAACAATTAGGCAAGGGAATATATAGCATCAATCACGGATGGCGGTTTCTCCAATCTGGTAATCACAGGTTTATCACTATGTGTATCTACAAATTGTCCTGCAGTTCTGTTGCTCGTTGTGGTGGTTCTTTTAACTTCCGATTTGTTTTTCGTCTATTATCTTCTAGACTTACATCTTCCGACTGTCTTGCAAATCCTCCGAGCATACGTCTCAAAGGTTTCAACAAATTTTTTACGAACATCACATTCATTAATTGGGCACTCAATGTTCTGACATTCACCCGGCATCCGGTAAAGGAACAAACCAATATCACATCGGAACGATAGAAAAACTTACAGATTAGTTGTATACACTCGTTTGAGTGAACATAAACCTGAACTCATTGTTATTGTATCCCACAAAAGCTTTACTTCACAGAATGTTTTGTAATCTTTATTGTCGTTGTTCGAGTTCTGTAACTTAAGTTCCGTTGTCCATCACTCGATTTCCGTTGTTCTTCACTTGAGTTACGTCATCCATCACTCGAATTCTATTGTTCATCGCTCGAGTTCCGTCGTCCATCACTCGATTTCTGTTGTTCTTCACTCGAGTTTTGTTGTCCATCACTCGATTACTGTTGTTTTTCACTCGAGTTCCGTTGCGGTTTTGTTTACTTTTGTCTCCTTCCAGATCTTCAATTGATTTGGTGGAGAAATTGTAGGACATAATTTGACCGATAACTACTAGGAGGAGAAAGAAGCGAGATTGTGTATTTCAGTTGTATATACTCATTACTTTCACGTATACAATATATGTTTAAAAAATCTGTAAAATATGTAGTTTTCCATCTCAACCGTAGATCAGTGTTGTAATCCAATGGTGTTGGATGTGATCTTCAAAGATTTCAAAATTATATGTATACCAACCCAAGAATGGACCACTCTTAAATCTTGGGTGTAAATTATTATCAATATTATTAGTTGTTTTTTAAAATAAATTTATATTTAAAAATTTATAAAATCAAATATATTATTAAAAATTAAATTGAAATTAAATTTATAATTTATAATTTTAAATAATATTTTATAGATTCTGAGTCTACGCTATATATATTTTAAATAAATGCGTGTTCTGTTTTACAAAAGATAATATATACACGTGTGAGAACACGAAGCATAATGTGCTGATTTGAGTCGGTTGACGCGATTCACAGTCATCACTTTTGTCTTTTCTTGATCTTATCTATTTTTAACAATAAACACGCAACCTATATATAATTTGAATCATGTTACTATATTTATTATAGATCATTACACAACCCAATCAATTTCTATTTATCATATAATAATTTTTACCGGATCATAGGTGAAGTGAAATCATGGCGGCTGCAACAGTGGGTTTCATCGGACTAGATGAATCAAGCTTAGTTCTGGCAGCAAAGCTCATTAACTCTGGCTATTCAGTCAAAGCCCACGAGGTTCAGATATCGTCAATGAGTTGATAATTTAATGACCCATTGATTTCTAATGTTCTTAAACTACTCTGGTTCTGTGTTATTGTGTGTTATTGTGTGTACTTTTCTTATGTATGTGGGCTTTTTGTTTGTATGAGATGAAGATTGTTGGTCAGAGTTTTTTAGCTATGCACTGCCCACATTGACTTTTTATGTGATGATTCAATCTTTGTTTAGTAGAATTGGTGATTTGCAGTATTTTTTTTGAGGGGATTATAGTGGATGAAGTTGTTAGTGACGGTGATTATTTGTATGTAAGGGCAATTGTTTAGGGGGAGAAATTGGTCTCTCGAGAATTACAATCCGGGGAATAATAGGAATCCCGGGAAATAATTGTTTGCAGAATGTTCAAGGAATTTAAGAGAAACGTATGGGTACCCCTCTGTTCTTGGTCATAAAACCAATTGCGTCATAGAGAGTGTGTAATTGACCTTTTTAAGTAAAAATTGAGGAACAGAGAGACTTTGTTAAGCTCTTGACTTGATTTCAATTGCTTCTGACAAATCCAAGGTTGTTGGGGGCACTGTTTGCTGCACCCTGATGCTGCCACTAATGAACCTATAGGCAACCCATTGTTAAAGACGGAGGCCTCAACATTCACCTTGCTCACTTGCTGTGACGGCTTGGTCTATAGCTCATTTCTATCACAGTATCACCACTCCAGGAGAATGGATCCCCGAAGATGGTGTGATAGCAGTTTGTTAATCATTAACCCATTGATCGAGGGATAGTTTTGCTGACATTGCTATAAGATCCAGCAAGAGCTGTTCATGTTGCTGACCAGTAAATCGGTACAGCAAAAGGCACTACCTCTCCATACTGCTCTTCGATAAATGGTCCAGCCGTGTGCCAAATGCAGTAGCAACAGTCCTCATAAATTGCTGACCTGGTTGATGTAAACACAGATTTATAAAGAAGAACTCAACTAGGCCAAATAAAATCTGGTCTATTGATGATTGCGCTATTAAACATTCTGTTGTAATATTCGTTTGTTATTTATACTGCCTTCGTATATTGAAAGAGTTAGTTTTAGTTTAGTTAATTATTATGATCTGTCTGTTTGCGATTTGGAAGTTGAAAGCTTATGTGTGAATTATCTACATTACTCTACCACACTTTGACTTTTCTCTAAGTGTTTCTGCAATTCAATACATACAAAACCAACCAATACAGAGATATAAACTTGTTTGTTTATCTTGTTTTTTCTTTGTCGTTTTTTTAATTTACCCATGGAAAGTGAATTTATATTGTGATGTCTGTTACTCCAAGTTCTGATTACAGCAGTTCTAAATGCAGGAACTTCTTCCTTCAGTTGATGAATTTGTGAAGATTGGGGGATTAAGATGTGCAACAGCCTCAGTGGCTGTGAAAGGTAGAGCACTTTTTTGTTTCTCAGGCTAATAAATACTAATATTCTCTAAAGTTCTGTAAAATAATTAAGTTCATGTTTTTTGTGTGGTGATCTGGAGAGGAGTTTAGGTTGGACGTGTAGTTATTGCTGTGTAAATATGTTATATATTATAATTAAAATTATAAAGAAATGATTACAACAATTTAACTGCTGCCAATACTGACCTTGATGAAGGCCATGGTGTTTAGATGTTCATGTTGAGTCCAAAGCTGTTTTTTTTATTTTTTGCCTGGAATTTAGAGTTGGTTTTATTATTCATGATGGTTGCTTGTAACGGATATTTATGTTTATTAGATTAATGGGTGACCTTAGGCAGAGATTCCAGAAAACATTACAGGGACAATAGGTTCTTTATAATGATTATATACACTCTTAACCTCTTTGCCATCTATTCTTAACACATATTTTACTTGGTTTCGTAATTTAGTTATATTTTTTTTAAGTTCCGAAAACATTAGCGTTACGAAGCCTTTGTACGAAGTCTTGATACTTATATGTCCATGTCATGTGGCCAACCCTCAACTTGTCAAGGTATTTTTCTTTTGGATAAGCACTGTATCTTACGGTTTCAAGAAAATGTTTAGTATCTTAATTCTTAACTAATCACTTATGTTAAACTTGGCTGAACTTAAATTTTATTTTATGGATTATTACTTTATATACTTCTCAGTCATTATGCGTTGTTCTTCATAAAAAATTGAACATTTTATTGCACCTAAATATCTGTATTCTGTTCAACCTCCATTCTAAGGTTAATGACCCATTCTCATAGGGTCATTTACTTTTAAACAAAGTAAGTTTCTCGTGAACCTACCTTGAACACCTATATTTCCTTGTGAGTCGTGTGCTATCCTAGAGCCTGTTTGTCCCAGATTTAAGCCAGCACTTAAAGATTTTTCTAACTTTAAGCTGAAAAATGTCTGTTTGTTTAATAAGTCAGAAGCCAGCTTAAAGTTAGAAATAGCCAAGAACTGACTTAAAGACCGAAGTAAGTTTGAGGTACTTTCTCCGGTGACTTAATTTTTTAAAACTTTTTTTTGATAAAAATCATCCATAAGACATATATTGCCCATAATTCATTTTTAATTTTATTATTATATTTTTAATAACTCATAAATTATTAATAAGTCAAAATTACCTAAACATACATTTAAAGCTCCCAACTTATCACATAAGTCACGTTAAGTCAGCCAAACGGGCTCCTGGTTAGACAATTTATAGTACTATATTAATTATGGGTGTCAAATGTTTGTCGTCTTTCAAATAAGCCAGAACTGCATTTCGGACATGAGCGAACAAGAATAGCAGTCTGTGATTTCTAGCTTCTTAGTTGTTATTTGTTAGTGCTATCTTTATCTGTCATTCTACCACCAACACTTGATAAGTTGCAGGTGTGGCAGCTTTGGTTTTGTTGATAACATATCCTGATCAGCTAACTAACATAATTTTTTCTCAGGATGGTGCCTTAAAAGGTATTTCTGAAACTTCTTAGTCTTAAAATTTTGATCGCTGACTCTCTGACTGATCCACCTTATTAGAGTGTATTAATACGCAGGACTAAGCAAAGATGCCCCCATCATCATCTACTCAACAATTTCACCTGTTTATATTCAAAAGCTGGAGAAGAATCTCGCAGGTATGCAGTTATTTAATTTTATATGTTGGCAGGTCTCAGTTCTTTTCTGCATAAGCACTAGCAGAAAAGGTTCACTATCAATAAGAATGGGTGGGGTGTTGGGGTGCTAATTCCAAATCACTGGATAATTTGACAGTGATTTCATTTTTCTGTCAATATGTTGCTTAGAGTTTTACAGGCTGTGGATGAAATATGTAATGTGTCTAACTGCCTCTCCCTTGTAGAACATATTACACATTAAAGTTATTTATTTCTTGCGACTTGAACTATTATGAGCTTATCTTGTGTAAATAATTTATTGCTAATGTTTTGTCTGCTGTAGAGAGTCTCGGGACAGCCTATATAGTTGATATATATGTTTCTAAGGCAGTGTCAGATGCTATGAATGGAAAGACCATGGTAAGATCATGCGGTTTTCCTCATTCTCATCACATAGTTAGGTATATAGGAGTTTAACTTTCGTGCTTTTTGCTGGTGTGTAACGGCTCAATAATATTCTTTATAGATAATCTCTTCTGGAAGATCAGATGCTATTGCTAAGGCGCAACCAATACTAAATGGTACATTGTCATCGTTTTCTAGGAGAGTTCTTTTATAAATTTTTTAAGGCTACGTAAATTTCAGCTAAAATATTGTATATTTCAAACAGCTATGTGTGACAGGCTTCACATCTTTGAGGGTGAACTTGGAGCTGGAAGGTCTGCTTTTGTGACGATTTTGTAAAAAGTTCAATTCATATCTAATATGACTAGAATTGAATTCTAAATCAAAACTCATTTAGTGACGTGGTAATAATAGACATGTTGCAAAAGCTTAAACAAAATTTTTGGTTAGTACCTGAGGTATGATGGTACATGGTTGCTTGACTTGCATGGTTCAAAAAAAGATGTATAATTTTAGGGCTATAATCTGGTCATAAATGCTATGGCACTGAGTATATGTCTTATTATCATCACAGCAAAGTTAAATTGGTAAATGAGCTGCTAGAGGGCATTCATTTTGTTGCTTCTGTGGAGGCCATCTCTCTTGGTGCCCAAGCTGGGATTCATCCGTGGATACTCTATGACATCATTTCTAATGCTGCGGGAAATTCATGGTGACTACCCTATTATGCAACTCACATATTTCACAAAATGATAGTTGAAGGTCGTGCAGCAAATATGTATATCGAACTTTGACTGAACTTAAAATTTTGCAGCTGTCAAGATTGAAAAGTAGAATATGTAAATACATATCTGGATGCTTACAAATTCTAATTCTGACATATGGCATATGCTAGTAGATCATATGGACATGCTAATCAGTTTTACCTTGTATCCATTGTTGCTGCTTTTCCCACATGTTGTAATTAAGACAAAGAATATGTGACATGTCTTGCATTCTTCCTTTTGTTAATTTCAGCTTGAAAAATGAATGCAAGATATTATTAAATTATCTGCGTGTTATTATTCTTTTCTCCACTATTTTGAGCAAAACAAGTTGAAGCATCTTCATGTTGGTTTTATATTGCTCCCGGTTATTGGGTATCAATCTATTTTTTTATGCAAAATCTTGCAGGGTTTTTAAGAACCATATTCCCAAATTATTGCGGGGAAATCAGACCAAAAACCATTTCCTGAATACATTTCTACAAAACTTGGTAAGATCTTTGTCAATCATTGAGATAACTTAATAATTTAGTGTAAAATAGCATAAAAATGTAGTTTTTATATTTGTTTTCTATTACGAGAAAGGCAAAAATTTCCAGTGGTCTCATATGTGTGAATGTCTGATAATAATACTGGGAATTATATGATTAATATCATCTCTTGTCGTCATTATTTAACTTTTCGCTTCTTAATAGTGAAATTGTGTTTTATGGAATTTTTCTATAGCTGGGTGCTTGCAAATGGACTCCACATGCAAATTTGTGTGTGTGTGTATGTGTATTTTGAAGAATTTAAAGGATATAATTTTTTCTATGCTATTAATTTATGAAGAATTTAAAGGTAAGATAAGATTATTAATTTACTGCCCGGTTTACGGAGCATACATAAGTCACGCAATGGTTAAAGAGCAAAAGTAAAAGTGATGCATCAACCTAACAGGTTAAGTGCTTGATACAGTTTAAGTTAAGTTTAATATATTGACTTATACATGAAAGGTGTTTTAAGCCCCTATAAGCTTATTTTTTGGGTCTCCAGAGTCCAGTCCTAAGCTGTTTTACACTTTTGTTTTCTTATCCTTGTGGGGTATCTCTTGAGCTTCTACGTCTTGTTCTCATATTGACATTTAGCAAAAAGATTATCATTCTAAATAGTCAATGAGCCTCTTTGCAAGCTGTGTGTCTAGATATTGGTCTGACAAGAGATCTTCAAATTCTTAAAATATTGATGTTGTGTATATAACAAGAAACTCTCTCTCTCTCTCTCTCTCTCTCTCTCTCTCTCTCTCTATATATATATATATATATATATATATATATATATATATATATATATATATATATATATATATATATATATGGTTTCTTATTGTTGTGTGAGATTGGTATGCTTCAGGATATTTTCCCAAATTGTCTATTTTAATATCATTCTTCTGAGTTGAAATTTATACGTGTGCAACTTGAATTGAGATAACATTGTTTATACTTTTAATGAGCTTGACGAGTAACTGTATGAATGAAGGGGATTGTTTTAGATATGGCCAAATCACTTACATTCCCTCTTCCCCTGTTGGCTGTTGCTTATCAACAACTCCTCGCAGGTAAAAATCTAGATACTGTAGCACTGGCTTATTTTCTGTTTAAGTGATGATTTATAGTTGGCGGTAATTGGGAGCTGCTACTCAGTTTCATTTTGGATCTATGTCAGGCGCATCACAGAGTCGGGGTGTTGATGATGATTCTACATTGATCAAGGTTAGTATCAATATACATTTCCCTGGTTCGTATCAATATAAATTTCTTCTTACAACCGAATGCCAATGATATAATCAAGAATTTTTAATCTTCTCTTTCCTCTTACCGTTTATCTAATTATCAACAGTTTGTAATGATTTCGAGCTTGCATATATACATAGTCTAAACTATACACTCTCCTTGAGTGCATGTTCTCTTGCAGGTATGGGAAAAAGTTTTAGGTGTGAACATCACAGATGCTGCAAATGCAGAAAAATACAAACCTGAGGAACTGGCAAATCAGATTGTTTTGAAATCAAAAACTGTAAGCCGAGTTGGTTTTATTGGTCTTGGAGCAATGGGCTTTGGCATGGCATCTCACCTGATCAAGTCAAATTTCGTTGTTACTGGTTATGATGTGAGCTTTCAACTGTTATGCTTGTTTGTTTTAAAATATAACTAATTAAGCACAACAATTAGGTGGCATTAATAATCAACTATGCATTTTGTTTAGGCCCCTTATTAAGTTTCATATTAATAAATTAATAAGTTTTGAAATCAGGTAGCATAGTTTGGTGGACTTACTCTAATCTTCAGATGTCAACCCTTAAAAGTTAAATGTTTTTAATTATAAGATTGAAGGAGTTATTATTTTTTTAAATGCGTAAACAAGATTAGCCAAAGGCATTTTTTAATTATAAAAGTATTATATAAAACGAAAATTTTGAGCGCAACTTTGGAAAGTAACAAGCAGATGAAAAAAATCTGATACTTGATGCAGTTAAGTAATTAATTCTCATAATCAAATTTGATATTCCCACTTCAAGTAGAGGGAAACAGTATATCAAATCTGTGAACATTTGAATATTTTAACTGTGGAACCGGAATTGCGTGCATTGTGATATTTGCATATATAATACTTTCTAATAGTCATACATGGACTTTCTGTTACAAGAATAATCTTATATACAGGACAAGTGTACATAATTTGACCAACTTTAACTTTTGGAAGCCGATTCCAATTGTATATTCATAGTAGATGATAGTTTTCTTCTTCTGGGGACTGGGATTTCTCATTATAAGAATTTGTTAAAGTGGTGATTAATACCTTCGCACAGTTAATTATTGTCTTAAATAGTGAATTAGCACTTGAATTTATTTTTGTACAAAATAAACTTTACTTTGGATAATTAAAATTGTTTATGTAATTTGGAACACAAGAGTAGACCATTCAGCTGCATCTTTGCAGGAGGATGAAAATGTAAATGAAACTAATTTATCTGCACTATCTTTTGTCATGTAGGTATATAAGCCAACACTATCTCGGTTTGAAAATTTAGGTGGCCTGATTGGATCCTCTCCAGCAGAAGTATCAAAAGGTAATTGAGGTTCTTATAGCTCGAATTAGTGGATGATCTTCTTAAAATTTGTTTTTGATAAGTATAGCTTGTTAAAAATGAGCATGGGAAGTATAGTAGAAGCTCAAAATATTTTACATGAAAAATTAATGTCTTTGATAAACTAATATTATTTTCCTGGGTCATAATTTAATAATGTAGTGTATATTTAACCTTGATAAATCTGTAATTTCTCTGATCTGGAGGCTTTTAATATATGAAGGTTTTACTGTAACTCTCTAGTTCATGGATTATCTTATATGTGGACAGTAGATATTTCTTTTGCTTTTAAACTTATTTTTACTCTCTTGCGAATATATCTTAGATGATTAAGTTTCAGGCTTTGGCAATGTATTACACTAATTTCAGTTGATATCTTAGTTAAGACTAAAGAATTCTATAGTATGACTTAACTGCACTTGTGAAGCAGAGTACCTTATATTAGAAATAATCAGATGATTACACTCAAGTTATAAAGGTCTATGAGCTGATTGCTGTTGTTCTTTGTGGCATACATCATTGAATATTATTAATTTATAGCATCCAATGAGTGAATTTTCCCTATACTTTACGGATTTAGGCAAGGCGTTCGTTTCAAAAATGGTTTACAAGTGGTAACTTTTTAAAGACCCCTTGGCGAAATAAT
The DNA here is from genome assembly GCF_001625215.2 of Daucus carota subsp. sativus. NCBI lineage: Eukaryota > Viridiplantae > Streptophyta > Magnoliopsida > Apiales > Apiaceae > Daucus > Daucus carota. The sequence continues at coordinate 58,368,217 of NC_030383.2, read as the reverse complement.
CTCACAAACATCTTAAGTATTGTTCATTAATGCGTTTTTGCCCCTGGTGGGTTTGTTATGGTCATCAACACTTTACCCACTCTTTACCCTTGGCGGGTTTTCATGGGAGTTGTTAATATGCCATCTGTTAGTGGCTTTTTCCAACACCTTGAAGTTTTGTAAGTTGGTAACATAACCAAAATATTAACTGACACCACAAAGATTATAACTCCAAAATTTAAGTACTGTACAATAATGTGAACAGCACAAAAGACAAATGAGAACGAACTTAATAGTAGTAAAACAATTTAATCTATTCAGTAATGCTATAAAAAATAACTCAGAAATACAAGTGCAAATAGGAAGTGAAAAAAGATTAAAATCCCTTATAGATCTTGTAGCCTTCTATGTCCACTTGTCTTCCTTACGTAAAATCTTTTAAACTTGTTAATTCTGACCAGGTTTATCTTTTGCCTTTGGTTATAATTCATCAATTTGGAGATCACGACCTTTTTCCTTTTTTCTTTTCAGAAGCAGAGATACTTGTAATCATGGTCACGAATGAAGCTCAGGCGGAAAGTGCTCTATATGGTGATCTTGGTGCTGTGTCAGGTGAAGTTCAGTCACTCTTGTCTTATACTACTTTTGAGCTGTCAATTCATTTAGTATATGTGTGCTTGTAGTCCTTCCCCCTGGAGCGTCGATCATTCTTTCGTCCACTGTTTCTCCAGCTTTTATCAGCCAGCTGGAGCGGCGCTTAAAAAGTACGTTCCTGTAATTACACTTATAAAAATACTTGTTTTCTATTGTATATAATAGCTTGAGTTAGTTTTGTAGTAGCTTTGAGGGTTGAATTTATTCATTTCGTAAATAGTGTGGATACTTTTTAACATAGTTTTTTTTTTTTTTTTTTTTGACGAACTTTTTAACATAGTTTGTTCTAGGTATCATGGGAAGATTGACCTTGTTTGTCAAAAAAAAAAGATGTTGCTTGATATTTCTACAGTATGTAATACTCTGTCAACAAACAATATACAATTGAAATGGTGATACATGTTTGGAAAAAGTGCAGTGCAGAATCTTAATGCTTCTTTTCCACATCTTTTCTCCTTGTGTACATCTATTATCTCATAAGATCTTAAAGCCTATGATTTCGCATAGACCACATAAAATGAGTACATGCTTTTAGGTCCCAGGTATATTTTTGTTTCTGTTAGTAGACTATTTACTCTGGTGCAATTATTAGTGATGTGCACATAGTTGAGAAGTTATTTTGTACTGCAACTGCCTTCTAATCTTACCTTTCAGTCTACAGTGTACCAGACATTATACAAAAAATTCTTTTCCTGATCCATCCATCTTGGAAAGAAACCTATGTAGTGTTCGGTTTAAAAGTAGACATACTTACATGGTGTGTATATTTGGCATTTTTTTTTGATAGACGAAAACAAGAATCTAAAACTGATTGATGCTCCTGTATCTGGCGGTGTTAAGCGGGCCTCAGATGGCACTCTTACAGTGAGAAATTTTATATCTTCTCCCTGTACTTGTGCAGTTCTTAGAATTGTTTCCAAAAGACTATTCTGACTGCAAACTTAATTTAAGCTTATTGCTATGTAGATAATGGCATCAGGTACTGATGAAGCTCTTGAGCATGCTGGATCGATTCTTTCAGGTATATTCACTATTATTTATTAATCTAAATTTATTTGATTAATCTATATCTGTCTAATTGAGTACTCTTTTTCCCCAAACTAGCATTGAGTGAGAAGCTATACGTTCTAAGGGGCGGTTGTGGTGCTGGAAGGTAATCTTTCATTCATTTATCATATTGGTTATATTTACATTATAATTCGGCTTTGTAGTTCATATGTAAGGTAGTAGCAATTCTCATGGGGTCGTGCGCTTCAATATCATGGTGTATTGAACATGTTATAGGGAATATGTGCATTAACCAAGTTAATTATTCTGAATTTGATTCTGTAGTGGTGTAAAGATGGTTAACCAATTACTTGCTGGAGTTCATATTGCATCAGCAGCTGAAGCAATGGCATTTGGGGCTCGACTGGGTTTAAATTCAAAATTACTGTTTGATGTACTTACACATTGCGTGGGAACATCTTGGTAAGTTGATGCATTCTGCAGTGCACGAATGCGCAACATGTGTGATTCATTTTTTTCATGATTTCTTATAATTTTATATTGTCCTTTCAGTAATATCTTCTTGTCTGTAACCTAGTACACTTTTTTTAGTTTCGCAATGTTTTAGGTTTGATAACCATATTAATAGGCGCAATAAAATCAAGCTGAGTTTTCATGGTAGAGGAAAAAAAGGAAGCATGTTGAACAGAAGCAAGAATTTGTAGAATCTAACATTTAAACTATGTTTTCTTTGGAAGATAAGTACACTACCTTTTATTTTTGCAATCCTGATGCATGTACTATCAAAAGATACTTCACTTCAAGCCCATAATATTCTATAAAACACCACAATATCATGCCAAATTAGCAATTTATAATCTGGTGGCATGTTGAGTGACGGCAAATAATCCTATGATTTTATATACTCCCGTAACAAGTACCCTCCATACAGAAACAATTAATCAATTATCAATATATTCTATCTTATGATTAACATGGTTCAGACATAAATTGATGTGGGTTATTAAAATCCAACCGAGTTAACTTGGTGCCACCGAGATCTGATGAGGATGTGCCAAAGCTACTGAAGAATATGGTCTTTACTGCTAAGACAGTGACAATGGCAATTTCATGTGACCCCTGAAAAGTCTCTAACTCAGTGTGTAAAGACGCAGTAGCAGTGGGTGAAATCTGCTTTCAACTTTAAGCTGTTTGATGGTAGCAAACAGCCTAAATTTAGACCAATATTTTTATTAAATTATAAAATCAAGATTTGAAGTTGACTGGTTATTTTGCTTCTTTCTGACTAGCAATGAGCACACACTCTCTATATGTGTGTATCTTATCCTATATTTTTAGTTTCTAGGTAATTTATTCCTTACCTTATTTGTTGTTGTAGGATGTTTGAGAATCGTGTTCCGCACATGGTGAACAATGATTATACGCCATTATCTGCACTCGATATCTTTGTAAAGGATTTGGTTAGTCTAATTATAACCTCAAGATTCTGTTCGATGATGCATCATCTTTTTTTGGTTCATTCTCAGATTCTTGATCATCTAAATTAATGTTACACAGGGGATTGTTACCCGTGAATGTTCATCTCGCAGGGTTCCACTTCATATAGCTACCGTAGCACACCAATTGTTCTTGTCAGGTGAGGTTGTATATGGAAGCACATATTATTTGTCAGATATTACATGTCATGTAATGACTGATATCTAAGGGAAATTGCAAGCAGCCATATAAGTTTCTAGTTTCCCTTGCATTAAGTAAAAGTTATTTTATTTTGTCCGAGAACATTTGGTAGATCTCCATATGTAATGTACCTAGAAAGGGCCAAATATAGAGAATGCTGTGGGATTTTTGTATTTTCATTTATTATATTAGCAGCTGTAAGAGAAATTTAGGAAAGTTTGTGCTGTTTGATTGTCCCGACATACATATAAGATAGGTTTAGAAAAGTTTTCCTTACCCGGAATCCTGTTTAGCAACTGGTTTTATGTCTTTGTTGAAATATGGTTGCAGTAGATAGGTAGACCATGCTACAAATTATGTTATAGTTTGATTTTAAACATTTCACAATCCCTTGCTGTTGTCCTGTGGAGAAAAACTGCATTTGCTACATTTAATGATTATATAAGCTTAGCCAAATTAATGAAGCAAGGTGAAATGCAACTCTGGTTAGAGAACGTATTATAATTCCAAAAGAATAAACAAAAAGAGGATTGTAATCAGTTCTATGGAACAAATAGTGCTTTAAATTTAAAGTGAATCAGGTGATAATCTGGGGACTACAATCTCTTGAACAAACATGGCCTAACTATTTGATCTAATAAAGTGAACCTATTTTCCTTTTACTAAACCAGAATACATTATTAGCCTATATTTCTGAGCCATATTTTTGTTGAACCATGTATGCAAGTAGTAACAGTTTCTCCTTAAATTTACTAGGTTCTGCTGCAGGGTGGGGTCGTATAGATGATTCAGCTGTTGTTAAGGTACGGTCATGTTCACACTTGCAAACCAGAATAGCTCCAATGGTGAATGAAGCTTGTTATTCTTGATAGTCAAGAATTTTTTGCAATCTTCTCCATACCAAGTTTAAAGAGTTTTTACTTATTCTTCTTTTTCTTCCCACTCTCTGCGTATGAAATTATATAGGACTTGTTTGTTTTGCTCTTTTTATGATGGGTTTAAACATCACTACATCTTTTGTTTGAATCTATACACAAAAGAGTGGGTTGGTCTTCAATCTTCTTTAATTAACTAAGAAGTAATTGTGTTTTTCATATTATGATCTGTCATGCGATATGCTCATGTAATGTAAATTCTGCCTGTAGTGACCATCTTGTATTGCAATGAAATAGGTAAGTTAATTTGAGAATCTCTTTAATAGGTGTATGAGGCACTCACAGGTGTCAAGGTTGAAGGGAAACTTGCGGCTCTTAACAAAGAATCACTCTTAAAATCTCTTCCATCTGAGTGGCCATTTGATCTAACCGATGACATATGTAGACTTGAGAAGCTTAATTCCAAAACTTTGGTGGTTCTGGATGATGATCCAACTGGAACTCAGACTGTTCACGACATTGATGTATTGACAGAGTGGTTAGCATCTCTTGAATTACTCTTTAGTAGCAGTAAATTTGTCCAACAAAAAGTGTTCTTTTTGTCTGTTGGTAATTGGTCTAATTACTATACGAAGTTTCTATCCAAAATCCAAACAGACCACATGTTTCTGTTACTGTAATTGGTTCCTATCCTATAAATCTTGTATAAAACTTATGTATAAGTACAAAGAATTATTAAACAAGTTGGTGCATGATGTTAATTTCTGTTATTGAACACAATCTTTTCAGGAACATTGAATCACTTGTTGAGCAGTTTAGAACAAAGCCAAGTTGTTTTTTTATTTTAACCAACTCCCGTGCATTGAGTTCCGAAAAGGTATTCAGCTTTCCTCTGTTATGCAGTTTGTTCTTAATCCAGGAATTTTATCTAGATACCATCAGGCTGCTGTGCCCTATATACATGTGTGTGTATATCTCAGGGTGAAATTGTTCTCTATTGATCCCGAATTATATAATGGGGTAGTTTCACTTTACCTTGGTACGAATGTAGTATTAATTTCTTATGGTCCTAAAATTCACGTTCAGGCTACTGCACTTATTACAAGTATATGCAGAAATCTACAATCTGCAGCCAATTTGGTTGAGCACACTGAGTATACAGTGGTACTAAGGGGTGATTCAACATTAAGAGGTCATTTCCCAGAGGCAAGGACACTTACTTATATATAACATGTTAGTTTTGTAATAATGCTGTTTTTTAGTGTAAAAACGTATATCTGATTTATGTAGGAGGCAGATGCAGCTGTTTCAGTACTCGGTGAGATGGATGCATGGATCATTTGTCCTTTTTTTCTTCAGGGAGGCCGATATACCATAAATGATATACATTATGTTGCAGAAGATATGCGGTATTGTTCAATTCTCTCTTTCATTGTGACATCCTTGATATTTCAAAGCGCACTTTTATGGTTATGCTCCTGGGTTTGTAGGCTTGTTCCTGCTGGGGACACAGAATTTGCAAAAGATGCTGCTTTTGGGTACAAGTGTTCAAACCTCCGTGAGGTTTGTAACTTTCCAATTTATGAGAAGTGCATAATAGTAATACATTACTCATAGTGAATCTAAAATATTGTCACCATATGTTTCTTTCATATAGTGGGTGGAGGAGAAAACTGGGGGTCGAATACTAGCTAGCAGTGTTGTGTCTATCTCTATCGAACTTTTAAGAAAAGGTGGTCCTGATGCTGTTTTTGAGCATCTTTGCAGTTTGCCAAAGGTAAGACAAAAGTTCAGCAGAAATTATTTCTTACACAAGCACAAAGTCACACAGTTCAACAGAAGCACAAGCAGAACATATTTTTATCATCAGGTTCACCCTAAAGTATAGAAACTACATCAAGCTGAAAAAAGAATTTCAGATGTCAAGGTTGCTCTGTGGTTTTTTTTGGTAACTGATTAGTTCCTTTGTTAGTCAAAGTAGAAATGCACATTTTCTAGTAACTTTAGGTCTCAGAATCCCCTAGACTTGTTATAACAGCTCTTTATGACTGATATATGAAAGATTTTCAAAAACAATATTAGTATTTGTTGTGTTTGTACTCTATATGTTCTTTATCCAGTTTTATGTTGAATACGGAAGTACTTATGTGTACTTAGTGTTTCGGCACAGAAGAATTGGAATCTCCTTATGTCTATTCTTCTGATAAACAGGGTTCGGTATGCATAGTTAATGCAGCTAGTGAAAGAGACGTGGCTGTGTTTGCAGCAGGAATGATCCAGGTAAGTTTTCTGCCTTGTATTGTCGATACTTTTATGTTTTATGAAGGAATACTCCAAACAAGTTTCCTATTTTTGATCAAGATTTCATTGGCAGGCAGAGCAGAAAGGAAAACGGTTCTTATGTCGAACTGCGGCTAGCTTTGTATCTGCTCGTGTTGGAATTATTCCAAAGGCTCCGATTACACCTGTCGATCTTGGAATAGATAAAGAAAGTAGTGGTGGTCTTATAATTGTGGGTTCGTATGTACCAAAGACAACAAAGCAGGTTAGAAGAATTCAAACATTCTTGATGTTTATAAGTATGTTCTTGATCCAACTCATCAATCACTTTTTTTAATGAACAGGTTGAAGAACTTAAAATACACTGCAGCAGTACAATTAGTAGCATTGAGGTGATTATCTTACTAGTATATATACTTCGATAGAACTCGAGTGTTATGATTATCGGCTAAAGGTGTCCATTTACTTGTGACAGATTTCTGTTGATAAACTTGCCATGAAATCATTAGAAGAAAGGGAGGAGGAAATCCATAGAGCAGCTGAATTAGCAGACATTTTTCTTGGGGCTTGTAAGGATACTCTAATAATGACCAGTCGCGAGCTTATAACAGGGAAAAGTAAGTGTATTTTATGTACCCTACAGATTATGAGGTTCGCTAATCGCTACCTACGCCAAAATTTTTGAACGAGTGTTATTGTCATTAATTTGGTTAACAGCTCCTTCAGAGAGTTTGGATATAAATTTTAAGGTGAGTTCTGCACTTGTGGAGATAGTTAGGAAGATAACTACAAGGCCCCGTTATATTCTTGCAAAGGTACATCTCTTTCATTTACTTGTGCTACTAAATCTACTTAAACTATTCATCTCTCTTGAGGAGTATATAAAGTCTTGTAGTTTAAGTTAAGAGCTATCCCTTGAAACTTCCTTTATTAGGCTCCTATTGTGGTGTCCTTATTAGCCTTTCCTTGTGCCTGTGCAAGGATCTTAGTCTGTTCAAGTGGTCAAAGTTGTTTAAAGCCAACAATTAGTTTAAGTTGTCTAAAGCAAAACATTTATTCTAGTTTCTGGTGATTCTTCTGAGTGCATTTGTTCATTGTAGTGAGTATGTAACCATAACTGCGGGGATTCTCAGTTTTTCCTTTTTTTAGGGTGGAATCACCTCATCGGACATTGCTACAAAAGCTCTAGAAGCAAAACGTGCTAAAATAGTTGGACAAGCTTTGGCTGGTGTACCCTTGTGGCAACTAGGCACAGAGAGTAGACATCCAGGAGTACCATATATTGTTTTTCCTGGTGATTTTGACTTCTTAAATAATCTCTGAACCATTCACGCTCTTATATGTCTTCTGTTTCTTATATATGCTTTTTCTTTTTAAGGAAATGTTGGTGATAATAAGGCGCTGGCTGATGTTGTAAAATCTTGGGCTCGTCCAATCCGATCATCAACAAAGCAGCTGCTTCTTGTAAGACCAAAAAGAAAAGTTAATTGAGTATTCACCTTCACAACGTGACACTTATTATCATGTGCCATAAAGAATGCAGAAAAAGGCAAATACGCTATTGGGGCATTCAATGTTTATAATTTGGAAGGAATTGAGGCCGTTGTTGCTGCAGCAGAGGAGTTGAGAAGCCCTGCAATTTTACAGGTTACAACATTTCTTCTATTTTAGCATACCTTTTCTTCTCTTGAGCAATGAAAGCATTTCAGAAGACAGGTTGGTCTTTAATCAGGCACAAATTGGAATTAAATAAACGGAGTGTCTAACCTGTGCCCTCAGGGCACAGGATAAGTGATAAATTGCTATCATTAAATACACTTTGACCTGCATAAGTATCAGTGTATACATTATAATGATTCAAACTCTTACTAAATACTAGTTATATATTTATTTTTAATTCATCTTTCAAATTTTATATTTATAATAAAATATTATTTTATTTCGAAAGATATGGGAGAACATAAAATAATCTTTTCATCAAATTTTAATCGAATAAAAAACAACTTTTAATTAATTTTATCCCACAAAATAATAACAAGCCCCCCTGCATATACACTAATTTTCTAATTAAAATAAGCCTCCTAACTGAAATCAACCAATTTAATATTTAATATTTAATTTATGATTTTTTTAATATTATTAAAAATATAAATAATAAAAATATAATACAATACAAAAATAAATAAAATGTCAAATTTTCTTGATAGATGTGAATGTTTGAATTTTCTGATAAGTACTTAATGCATTACTTATGAGATCAGTGCACTGTGCATGAAAACTATGTACATTAAATGTCAGGGCACAGGTTTAGACAGACCCTTAAATAAAATATATAACTTAAAAATTAGATATGATACTTTAATTAAACTCTGGAGAGAGATCATCTCGTATATATTAAAGGTTCTTGAGTCTACTTAATGGAGTGTGACGCTAACATTAATTTCTAGCTATTCGAATTTGACCTTGTTATGAGGTAAGAACTATTTTCGTTCCAACTTATCAGCCTAGGCCCTGATCTTTCTGGACTTTGGATTCAACCATTCTCTGAATCTTTTCTTCTCTGCTTATATATGCAAGGACCAAGGTTCTTCGTAGGTCTATGCTTCTGAAATGACCATTAAATTTCTCTCCACTTGCATGTCTTTACTTGTATTTTCTTGGTTGTGTCACATATGAATCAGAGGGAAAAGTTTATGGAATTTTTTGCCATGTTGGAAGGACGAAAAGAAATAAACCCCTGAAAATACTTGTGCACTGCTCAAACATGTTAATATTTGTCTTGATTTGTCCTATATAATTGACAGGAGCCCATTAAATACTATGTGTGAATTTTGGTAGTTTGAATGTACTGAAAAGGAGTTAAGTTTAAAAATTCGATAAGTTAAAATTTTGAGCGACTTTTCAGATACTATTCTAAAACCTTTCATGGTTTGCAGATCCATCCAAGTGCCTTGAAGCAAGGGGGAATCCCATTGGTTGCGTGTTGCATTTCTGCTGCAAAACAAGCTAGGGTGAGTATACACATTCAATAATGCGAAACAAATAAACAAAAGATGATTTGTCAGTGAAGTGTCCTCATCGGGCAAATCATCGAGGCTATGTTGTAATTTCATATTTTCATCTTTATGAATGTTGTTTCTTTTCCACAAGATATTATTGCCTAAACTTTGTCCACTTTTGAGATGTTATTATATCTCTGCCATATATAAGGTCCATAAGAATTATTTTACACAGGTCATATTAACTTTGTTACTGCTATAATGGAATTAATTGTGATTGTCTACTGCAGTTTCAACCTAAAATAAAAATCTGTACATGTTTATTTACCGAATTATGTACGGGTTGCATGACAGGTCCCAATTACAGTTCATTTTGATCATGGAAATTCCAAAAAAGAGTTGGTGGAAGTTCTGCAGTTGGTAAGTCTCCTTTTGAGGAGTATATATATATATATATAATGGATTAAGGAAAATCTTCCAATGAAATTTTAACATTCATAGTTTCTAGTTCTTAAGAATTTCATTTAAACCATTTCAGGACCTTGATTCAGTCATGGTTGATGGATCAGAACTTAATTTCACAGAGAATATCACATACACAAAATTCGTTACAAACCTGGCACATGCTAAAGGTATTCTGGTGGAAGCTGAACTAGGAAGGTTGTCCGGAACAGAAGATGAATTAACAGTAGAAGACTATGAAGCAAAGCTAACTGATATTGGGCAGGTATTTTTAAAAAATAGTAATATTGATGATTAACGAAGATAATGATATGAATACAGACCGTTCTAAATTATTAAAAACTGTGACTATTAATTTTAGTGCCTTCTGCTAAACATTTCCAGATGTATGAATTTCAGGCTCAAGAATTCATTGATGAGACTGGCATTGATGCTTTGGCAGTTTGTATTGGAAATGTTCATGGAAAATACCCTGCAAGTGGCCCTAAGCTCCGACTTGATTTGCTCAAGGTTGAGTCTCTGCTATCTTCATTGTATGTTCTAGTTGCAAAATATGCATCTGATCACGGGTTCAGAATTGAGATTCAGGTTGATAGTTTGCCTAGATGACCTATATTTGCATCAGAGAGCTTGTTAAGAGAATCGTACTCTCTCTGATTAATCACATGAATATACTATGATAATTATATTCAGTATCAATTTCACACTTATATAGGATGAAGAGAATTGTCCTGAATACAAACATCAAAAATTGTATTAATCTTATATTTCCCAGAGTGGAACTTGCTAACTGGAATCTTAACAGCTTCAGTAAATATTTCTGAGGTTCGTAATAATATGAATTGAACTACTTAATATCTGTACTGTACTTATTTTTGAATAATTCAGAATAATGGATTAGTCTTTAGGAACTTTAAATTGGACTAAATTCTACTTATGTATTTATCCAGGATCTACACGACTTATGCTCAAAGAACGGAGTTTGTCTTGTACTTCATGGAGCCTCTGGATTGCCAGAAGAACTTGTCAAGGTATTCCTTTCCACCTCCAAGCAACTTAATTATTAACAATTTTGGTCTAAAGATGCGAAATTGACCTGCTTATGGTATTTGTGTTCAATGTTCAGGAATGTATCAAGCATGGCGTAAGGAAGTTTAATGTGAACACGGAGGTTCGGAAGGCTTACATGGACTCGCTTAGCAATCCCAGGAAAGATCTTGTTCATGTCATGGCATCTGCAAAGGAAGCCATGAAAGTTGTAATTGCTGAGAAAATGCATCTCTTTGGGTCAGCTGGGAAAGCATGATAATTCTATTGTTAGATGTTGGAGCTACTTTTTTGGTTGGGAGGACTTCAAGTGACCCTGAAGTAAAAATTTGGAAGTGGAGTGGTTGCTGGTTTGGTTTGCATTTACAAATTAGATAAGACTTAATATGATTAATAAATAGTTTAAAATGATGGATTATTCTAACTCCTCTGTATGCAGATCTTCATAGCATAAGAAAAGAAACTGTTACTATAATAAACGAATGCCTTTTACTCCATGTGTTATATTCGCTGAATTATCTACTTTTTGTTGTAGGGATTGATAAAAATTCTACATTCTTATCAGATAATGATATTGGTAAAATTCATGGATTCCATTGCGCCTTGAAACAGTGCTATTTCCTTTTACTGTGTACCATCATCGTGTTACTTTCCAGGGCATTTATTGTGAAATTCTTCAGCTTGTCCTGATTCTAAATGAGATTATTTTTACCTCATTTATTTTTTAGTAAGGTAGAAGATTTTGATTTGTGGAAATTTTTGTGCATGCAAGGTCCATCATTACTAATGAAATTGGAGTCCATCATTACTATAAAAGATGTTATTGAGTTGTTTTTTTCCACTTAAAATGATGTGGATCATTTCGGGAGTATTGCGTGCATTGGGAGTATCACTATAATCAATTATAAAAGATGTCATTGAATTGTTTTTCCCCACTTAAGACGACGTCGTTGATCGCATGCATCGAGAGTATCGCCTACATTGGGAATATCACCGTAATCCACTCTTAAAGGATGTCATTGAATTGTTTTTTCCACTACGGTCGTTTTGCTTTGAAAGTATCACCGTAATCCATTCTGATTGAGTTGTTTTTTTCCACTTAAAATGGCCTTGTTTCACTTCGAGAGTATCGCCGCCATCCACTATAAAAGATGTCATTGAGTCGTCTAGACTCCATATCTTCTTTCATTCTTATCTACTAATATGCTCTATTGTCTCTAGGTGGCACAATTTTGGGATATGTTTGTGAGAATTTTAATTTGCCATGATGTTTGCAGCTCAAATCCAAGCACGAATGCTGCAAGGATACTGAGGTATGATCTGATATATTTGATGATCTTGTTAATAATCACAATGTACATACTTGCTCAATTTCTTGAGCAAGTGCACTGTTGAAATGTGACAAGTATGAGACCTTTTCTGCTCAGAAGTGTGTTTAGTCTTCTGCACTTTTTTTTCGTTTCTGAATTCACTGATGTGTTTTTTAGGTGCATATCATCCAAGCAATGACTTACCTTTGTGACATAGATCTCCAACCAATATCTCGACTAAAAGCGGAAAGATTGCCCGGATGGCCACTCGAGCTTTACGGGAAAAGCTTAGTGAGAATTGTGGTTCTGAGAACCACAAACCTAAGAGAAGAAGCCATTGTTTACATCAATGGCACACTGCAGACCTTTTAGTACTAAGAGAAGTCAATAAATCAGTTGATACTCTGTAGCAGATCCATATCTCATATTTTGCAGCTCTGAGGTTCCTGCCTTTTCGTATCACATACAGGTTTTTGACGGCTTGACTGTGGCTGCAGGCAGGGGCGGATCTAGGAAGAGGCATGGGGGACACGTGCCCCCCTAATTTCTTTTGTTACATTTTTTCACCATTCTAAATTTTCCATAATTATAGAAGTGCCCCCATAAAATTTGAAATATATATAGGTGTTTTCCGAATATTTGCTTGGTGCCCGCCTACAGTTTGAATCCTAGATCCGCCCCTGGCTGCAGGTAAAAATGGCGTAAATTTTTTTTCCAGATTGCTTGTTCGAAGAACATCTTTCTGCCAATGTAAAACTTCCCAGATTGCTTGTTTGAACTGAAAATTTCCTGCCAACGGAACACAGAGGCGGCGATTATCCTGACATTCTACGAGCTGTACTAGAGTTTCGATACAGGGTCCAGAAAGCAAAGTAGATGTTGATACTGAATAGCAACTTCCATAATCGTTCCACATTCCAAGTGTAATTAGTAGATAGCGAATAGCAACTTCCATAATTGTTCCACATTCCAAGTGTAATTAGTAGATAGCAAGTATGAATTAAATTTGATCATCAGCTAAAGAAAACAAAAACAAAACGAGCAAAAATAATACTATAATTTTGCAGCGGTGGCAGAATCTTCTGTTTGTAGTCAATAACGATGGCCTGCATGCCAATTGTGTTCATCCTCTTCTATCTGGCTTCTTATTAGTTAAACTAATTAACGCAAGTGAATAATAAATGTGAAAGTGAATAATACAATGATGTGAATGATCGTGAAAGACACTTAACTTCTTAATTTAAGAGATATAAGAATATTTATTTTTACCAATTCGATTACATTTGCCGGATATTCATTTTTTATCTGGGCAATCTTATATTTTATAACCTTTTTTATTCCATTTTTTATATAGAATACTCTAGAAAATGTAAATGTTTAATTTCCACTTAAAACGACTTCGCCTACATTAGGACTATCACTGTAATCCATTATAAAAGTTGTCATTGAGTTATTTTTTTCCAACTTAAAACGACGTCGTTTCACTTCGAGAGTATTACCTACATTGGCAATATCATTGTAATCCACTAGTTTTTCTCACTTAAATGAAAACGACGTCGTTTTACTTCGAGAGTATCGCCTACATTGGGAGTATCAATCGTAATCCACTATAAAAAAATGTCATTGAATTGTTTTTTCTACTTAAAACGATGTCATTTCACTTCGAGAGTATCGCCTACATCAGAAGTATCACCGTAATCAACCATAAAAGATATCATTGAGTTGTTGTTCTTTTCTACTTAAACCGACGTCGTTCCACTTTGGGAGTATCGCCAATATCAGGAATATCACCACCATCCATTATATAAGAGATGTCATTGAGTTGTTTTTTCCCACTTAAAACGACGTCGTCGTTTCACTTCGAGAGTATGATCTGGTATATTTGATGGTCTTGTTAATAATCGGAATTCGTTTTCTGAAGGATGACTGCTTAGCTACATGTTCCCTGATGTGGTTTGTAGGTGCATATCATCCAAGCAATGACTTACCTTTGTGACAGAGATCACCAACCAATATCCCGAATAAAAGCGGAAAGATGGCAGCTGATCGCCACTCGAGCTTTACGGGAAAAGCATAGTGAGAATTGTGGTTCTGAGAACCACAAACCTAAGAGAAGAAGCCATTGTTTACATCAGTGGCACACTGCACACCTGTTCGTTCTGAGAGAGCTCAACAAACCAGTGGATACTTTGAAGCAGATCCGACTTACTAATTTTACAGCTCTGCCGGGTCCTGCATTTTCGTATCACATACAGGTTCTTGACCGCTTCAGTTTAGCTGCAGGTGAAAATAGTGTAAAAAAATTCCCAGATTGCTTGTTCGAAGAACATCTTTCTACCATAGCAAGACTTCCCAGATTATTTGTTCGAACTGGAAATTTGCTTGCTAACATAACACAGAGGTCGCGATTACCGTGATATTCTACGAGCTGTACTAGAGTTTCGATACATGGTCCAGAAAGCAAAATGGATGATGATAATATGAAAGAGAAGCATTTTCTTTATTATAAATGTTTAAACTAATTAATGTAAGTGAATAATAAATTAATGTGATGTAGTTAGTGTAGGTAAGTGAATAATACAATAATGTTAATGATAGTCAAAGACACCTAATTTTTAATTACAAAAGATATAATAATATTAATTTTCACAACCTCGATTACATTCGTCGGATACTCATTTTTTATATGGACATCTTAAAAATTATAATCTTTCCCATAAAAAATGTCTTTTCATTTAGAAAAAAAAGTCGGGTGGGATACCCTTTTCATTTAGAAAAAAAGTCGGGTGGGTCCTGGTACATGTATAGCAGTTATAAGGAGGCTTATTGTCCAGGATACACGTATTTTTCAAATCCTAACTAATGCATATATAACTTTTTTCACTGATTATCTGAAGAGATGCTCTGTCATATATATAATTTCATAATTAGCAGCCCTTGAGCCTGGAGTGGAGGGTTACATTCAGAGTCATTGACGAGATAGTTAGCAGCCATGGAGCTGTCTGAGGTATACAGGCTTGTGACCTGTGGGGCTGGGCTATTGTCCACTTTGTTTTTCGCACGTATTATCTAGAAAGTTCACGGAATATTGATGATAAATATTCACATTTATCCCATTTTCATACAGAATACTCTAGAAATGTAAATTTTTTTCCACTTAAAACGACTTCGTTGATCAAATTGAGAGTATCTCCTACATTGGGAGTATTATCTACAAAGTTCACGGATTATTGATGATAAATATTCACATTTATCCCATTTTTTATATAGACTAGAAAATGTAAATGTTTTTTTTAACTTAAAACGACGTCGTTGATCACATTGAGAGTATCGCCTACATCGTGAATATCACCGTAATGCCTATGACTTACTTTTTTCACTGATTATCTGAAGTGATGCTCCGGCATATATATAATTTCATATAGCAGCCCTTGAGCCTGGGTACTGGAGGGTTACATTCAGAGTCATTGACCAGATAGTGATCATCTGTTTTTCGCACGTATTATCTAGAAAGTTCAAGGATTATTGATGATAAATATTCACATTTATCACATTTTTAACATAGAATACAAATATATTTTCACTTAAAACGACGTCGTTGATCATATTGAGAGTATGGCATGCATTGGGAGTATTATCTAGAAAGTTCACGGATTATTTATGATAAATATTCAAATTTATCCCATTTTTGAGATTGAATAATCTAGAAAAAGTAAATGTTTTTTCACTTAAAACGACGTTGTTGATTACATTAAGAGTATCGCCTATATTGGGAGTATTATCTAGAAAGTTCACGAATTATTTATAAAAGATATTCACATTATCCCATTTTTGGAATAGACTAGAAAATGTAAATGTTTTTCAACTTAAAACGACGCCGTTGATCACATCAAGAGTATCGCCTGCATCGTGAATATCACTGTAATCCACTATTAAAGTTGTCATCGGAGATGTCATGAGTTGTTTTTTTTCATTTAAAACGACGTCGTTTCACGTCGAGAGTATGACCAGCATCGGGAATATCGCCGCCATCTCACTGTAAAAGATGTCACTGAGTTGTTTAGACTCCATATCTTCTTTCATTCTTATCTACTAATTATATGCTCTATAGTCTCTAGGTGGCACAATTTTGGGATATGTTTCTGGGAATTTTAATTTGCCATGATGTTTGCAGCTCAAGTCCAAGCACGAATGCTGCAAGGATACTGAGGTATGATCTGATATATTTTATGATCTTCTTAATAATCGCCATTTACACAATTGAATGTATCACCCATGGTGTTTGTTGCTTAATCGTTGTGAATGAGATCTTGATTTGAAATATCCCAAAAAGTCTTGTTATTTAATGATGCTAAGGTACATTTCCCTGATGTGTTTTGTAGGTGTATACAATCCAAGCAATGCCTATGACTTATGTTTGTGACATAGATCACCAATCAATATCTAGACATCAAGTTTTAATTGTAAGCAAAAGAGTTTGCAGTTTCGGTGAGCTTGCAAGACCAATTATCAACCAAGAGCTCTAGCTGAATTAAATTATAAAATGTGGGCAAATAATAACCAGATGCATCATCGAGGACCTTGAAATAAAAAGGAAAATCATGAGAGTCATATAAATTTGCAGCCAACTCAGAAATAAATTAAATTATGTTAATATTCAGATAAGCGACTTATAGTAGATGTTGATACTGTATAGCAACTTCCATGATTTTTTGACTAATTTGGCTTATAGCTTTATAATTGAGTATTTGTTCTCACATATTCTTAAGGTGAGTCAGAGTCGAACCCATGACCTGAGAACCACTGAGCTATCCCATGGTGCTCATAGCAACTTCCATGATTGTTCCCCATTTCAAGTGAAATAAAACAAGCAGTGTTCCTACATAAGATCTAATGCTTTTGTAAACAAGCAGTTTATGTATAAATTTGATCAGCTAAAGGAAACGAGTAAAGAACGAGCAGAAATAATACTATAATTTTCTGATTGTAGTCAATAACGATGGCACTGCGTGCCAATTTTATTCATCCTCTTCTATTTAGCTGTACTCTAGAAATTTACAGCAGTTAAGTCTTAAAAGTATGTTTGAGTTTAAATTCTGGACTCTTTCATTAGATCTTCCCTTATTTATAAAATATCATTTTTTTAGTCACTGATTAAAGATAAGAGTATTTTCTTCATTATAAAAGGTTTAAATTAATTAATACTTAGATTAATAGATATAAATAAATGATAAATATAATATAATTAGTGTAAGTGAATAATACTATGATGTAAACTAATTAATATAATATTTAAATTGATAAATGGAATTGAATAATAAATATAAGATAACTAGTGTAAGTGAATAATACAATAACGTGAATGATCATCAAAGAAATCTAATTTTTATTTAGAATATAAAAATATTAATTTTCACAAATTCGATTAAGTCAGCCGCATACTCAATTTTTATCTGGACATATTAAAAAATTACTATTTTTTTAAAATAAATTATCTTTTATTAAGGAAAAAGTCAGGCGAGACACTCATTTATTATCTATACATCACAAAAAATTATAATTTTTTCCATGATAAATGTCATTTTGTTTAGAAAAAAATCGTGCGGGATACCCTTTTTATTTTGAAATCTAAAAAATATTATCATTTTTTATTGCATAGGAATAGAGTATATCATCATTTTATTTATTTGGATGAAAATTTCACAAAAACATTTAGAAAAAATTGTGTGAAATACCTATCCTCATATGCCTATAAGAATTATGATACTTATTATTTTTTTCAATAAGAAACTATAATATATTAAAAACTTCTAGATCCTCTCTACCATTTCATGTTATGTTTAGTATGAATTTTTAGACTTAAACATGTCTTCCTCCAAAAATCAAGAAACTCTATTTTAATAAGTAATATTTCGGATTATTTTACAAACTCAAATATTTTGAACATTATTTATAAAAATTATGACATACGATAATCTTAAACTCAAATATTTTATTTCTCCATTTCTAATACCAATACATAGATGACAAATTTATGACTCCATACACATTTCTTAAAAAACATATTTTCAAACACGCTCTTGAAAACAAATGACTGCAATTGCAATCAAACACAAATCTCTTTTTCTATCCTGCTTTTTTAACTAATACTAGCCTTTAACCCCGTGCAAAGCACGGGCGGGTATATGATTCATAATTTATTAATTATAATTTAATTTTTAACACCATTTTATTAGTATTTTAGTATTAATAAATTGGATTTTAGTTAAATTATATTTACCAACTCGTTATATCTTCTAACGGAAATTTAGCTTTCACAATTTATTATCTATCTATAAATATTTTTCTATATTAATATGTGACAGTTTATTATTCAATTTAAATCAAATTTTTCATATTTCATATATCTTCATATGTTACGTAATGGCTCGTGTTTGTAATGAAATAGAATACGTAAGTGTTAAATTTCGAGTAGAATACGTTATAATTAAAAAGTAGCGTCTTTAATTGTTTATATGTATTTTAGACAAAAGATATTCAAAATTGTATATTTATAATTAGTTATACGTTTATCCATAAGTAATTTTTAATATTAATATATGTTATTAACAGTAGTTTCACCTTTTTTTTAACTAATTATTATAAATTATATTTAAAAAGATATTAGTATATATAAGGAGTGTTTTTAGTATATGAAACTGTTTAATAGATATCTACTTGTAGACTTTTAGTTTTAGAGGAGGGTACCGAACCAAAATTTTGTACGACTACAAATTATACCTATGTTGGCTTTTTATAGTATAGTATAGATGAGACAAATGCCACCACAACAAAGTTTTTTTTTTTTTTTTTTATAACCTGGAACTAGTTTGGTTGAGTTTAAAATCATGATCTTATGATGTAATATTATTTAGATGATTTTGGTTTATAAATTACTTATAATTTATAGGTAACTTATGACTTATGAGTAATTTTTATTTAAAATTTTTTTTATAAATTAAGTCAATAAACAAGGAATTAATCTATGACATCTATCTACCAGAACAATCACCGATCATATCGCTGATTAATAGTCTTTATGAAGACACAATCAAGATTTGTTGAAATTGATATATATATACATGTCTCGCCTTCAATAAAACCAGTTTGAACTATCGATCGTAATTGTAATATCATATAAATCATTATCAAATTGGGGCTTTCCACCGGTGAAAACCGAAGGAAGTCCCTGGCGGCTAAAAAAAAAGAGGTTGAGAGATTTTTTTTTGGTAAAGACGTTTTTTTAGTGTAAAAGTCATAAATAGTTTGAAGCACCTGACTCAGAACAGTGACAAATCTCTATATCTCATTTTAACATAACCCATCTCAAAATCTTGCTTTTTCTTGATCATCTACTTCACGAGTAAACCCCATCCATCAGATATTCGAATAAGAGTGAATTCCGAGAGAAATGTTAAAGTGATCCACCCTGTTGAAGTTGAGGAGGCTCCATCTTTGCCTTCTTCAGCTCCAAACTCAAGTGATCAGCAAGCTGGTAATAGTAATCATAATAATCATCAAGGTACTAGTGATCCGGGACGAGGCTACATAGAAGTCAGATGTGATCATGACGACATTATATTTTAAGGCTTTATATTTATATCTATTTTACATTTGGATCCTGTAAAATATATTTGACAAATAGCACAAAATTTTTTTAGGGACTCTATTATAGATGGATTTAGTGATTTGAATTAGATTCTATACTAGTATTTTTGTATACTTGCTACATTGAATATTTAAAAGCGTACAGAAATAATTTTTACCCATCAATGTGAATTTGTTGGCTTGGACCCTGGCAGTACAGATTATGCTGAGATTAAGCAGTTAAAGAAATGCGTTTCTTAGTTGATCCCTTTGTTTCTTGTGGCTAATGTTATTATGTTTGTGATCACTATGTATGTGAATAATTGTCCCAAGA
This sequence comes from Daucus carota subsp. sativus, assembly GCF_001625215.2. Lineage (NCBI taxonomy): Eukaryota > Viridiplantae > Streptophyta > Magnoliopsida > Apiales > Apiaceae > Daucus > Daucus carota. The sequence continues at coordinate 58,347,966 of NC_030383.2, read as the reverse complement.
ACTCTGTTGATTGTGGTGCATGCTGACTTTTTGGGGAGGTTTTCTCTTCTGCCATTTAAAGAAATGCCCGGTCACATATATGATTTCATAATTAGTAGCCCTTGAGCCTGGGGTGGAGGGTACATTCAGAGTCATTGACAAGATAGTTAGCAGCCATAGAGTCTGAGGTATACAGGGTTTTGACTTCTGGGGCTGGGCCATTGTCCACTCTGTTTTTCGCACGTATTATCTAGAAAGTTCACCGATTATTGATGATAAATATTCACATTTATCCCATTTTTGTATAGAATACTTTAGAAAATGTAAATATTTTTACACTTAAAACGACGTCGTTGATCACATTCAGAGTATCGCCTACATTGGGAGTATTATCTAGAAAGTTCACGGATTATTGCTGATAAATATTCACATTTATTCTATTTTAGATATAGACTAGAAAATGTTCAACTTAAAACGACGGCATTGATCACATGGAGAGTATCGCCTGCATCGTGAATATCACCGTACTCCGGTATAAAAGATGTCATCGAATTGTTTTTTTCCACTTAAAACGACGTCGTTTCACTTCGAGAGTATGGCCAGAATCGGGAATATCGCCGCCATCTCACTATAAAAGATGTCATTGAGTTGTTTAATTAGACTCCATATCTTCTTCCATTCTTATCTGTTGATATGCTCTATAGTCTCTATGTGGCACAACCGTGGGATATGTTTCTGAAAATTTTTAATTTGCCATGATGTTTGCAGCTCAAATTCAAGCATATGAATGCTGCAAGGATACTGAGGTATCATCTGATATATTTTATGATCTTGTTAATAATCGCTATTTACACAATTGAGTGTATCACCCATGGTGTTTGTTGCTTAATCGTTGTGCATGAGATCTTGACTTGAAATATCCCAAAAAGTCTTGTTATATAGTGATGCTAAGGAACATTTTCCCTGATGTGTTTTGTAGGTGTATACAATCCAAGCAATGCCTATGACTTACCTTTGTGACATAGATCACCAACCAATATCTCGACTAGTCCAAAATCATTTCGAGATGTGACGATAAGCATTCTGGAGCAACTTTTGGACTAGTCCATAAATCATAATAATACTTGCGGCAGGTGTGTATTAGATCAACCCCCTAACAAGAAGAAGAGAGTTCTGAGCATTTTTTTCAGAACACTTCAGCAAATGCATAACATCATAATTATATCACAATTTTGTACAACTCTCAATTGTAAGCAAAAGAGTTTGCAGTTTCCGTGAGCTTGCAATTATGTTTGGCAGTAAATTCCAACAAGACCAATAATCAACTAAGAGCTCTAGCTAAATTAAAAAATGAAATGTGGGCAAACAATAACCCGATGCATCATCGAGGACCTTGAAATAAAAAGGAAAATCATGAGAGTCATATAATAAATTTGCAGCCAATTCGGAAATAAATTAAATTAAGGTGATATTAAGATAAGAGACTTACCCCAATAGCCTTATCATCTTCTAGAGTCAGACACCTGACATGATAAATGTTATTACAAAGCTGGAACACGGATGGTTCAATCCCAACATCGATACGAGCTGTTCTGAGGGCCAAGAAAGTGCTGGCAATAGAGATTCATGTGCCTGCCCATGTAGAGAGTAGAGTCTACAATAATTTCGAGAGTCTGTAACCCCGGTGCATCTATTACAATCTTAAGCTCGGGATCTCTGTCAACACCTTGAGCATCCGTTAACTTCAACTTCTTCAAAGATATAATGATGTTAATGATCGTCAAAGACTCCTAACTTTTTAATTATAAAAACATAACATGATTTATTTCCACAAACTCGATTACCTCTGTGGCGTACTCATTTTTTTATCTGGACACATTAAAAATTAAAATCTATTCATATAAATGTCTTTTTATTTAGAAAAAAGTCGGGGATGCCCTTTTCATTTGGATATCTAAAATATATTATCATTTTTTTTGTTCGGGAGGAAAATTTTACACGTGTTATCTAGAAAGTTCACTCTATTTTTCATACATATTATCTAGAAAGTTCATGGATTATTGATGATAAATATTCACATCTATTCCAATTTGAAATAGAATATTTTACAAAAAGTAAATATTTTCAACTTAAAACGACGTAGTTGATCACATCGAGAGTATCGTGTACATCGGGAGTATCACTATAATTTTCTATAAAAGATGTCATTGAAGTTTTTTTTCCACTCAAAATGATTTCATTTCACTTCGACAGTATCGCCCACAACAGGAGTATCACCGTAATCCACTATAAAAGATGCCATTGAATTGTTTTTTTTTATTATTTAAAACGCGTCGTTTCACTTCGAGAATATCGTCAATATCGGAAATATCTCCGCCATCCACTATATAAGAGATGTCATTGAATTGTTTTTTCCCACTTAAAACGACGTTGTTTCCCTTCGAGAGTATCGCCTACATTGGGAGTATCATGCACCTCAATTCACTATAAAAGATGTCATAAAATTGTTTTTTTCTACTTAATACGACGTGGTTTCACTTCGAGAATATCGCCAGCATCGAGAATATCACCGCCATCCATTATATAAGACGTCATTGAGTTGTTTGGACTATATATCTTCTTCCACTCTTATCTTATGATATGCTCTATAGTCTCTAGGTGGCACAATAGTGGGGTATGTTTCTGAGAACTTAAATTGGCCATGATGTTTCCAACTCAAATCCGAGCATTGATGCTGCAAGGATACTGAGGTATGATCTGATACATTTGATGATCTTGTCAATACTGGCCATTTACACAATTGAGTGCATCACCCATGTCTGAGAGAACTCAACAAACCAGCGGATATTTTGAAGCAGATCTGCCTTACTAATTTTCCGGGGCCTGCATTTTCGTATCACATACAGGTTTTTGACCGCTTCAGTTTGGCTGCAGGTGATCAAAATAGCGTAAAAAAAATTGCCAGATTGCTTGTTCGAAGAACATCTTTTTGCCAAAGTCAGACTTCCTAGATTACTTGTTTGAACTGGAATTTTTCCTGCCAAAGGAACACAGAGGTCGCGATTATCGTGACATTCTACGAGATGTACTAGAGTTTCGATACAGGGTCCAGAAAGCAAAATGGATGGTGCATGATAATGTATAGCAACTTTCCAGGATTGTTTCACATTTCAAATGAAATAAAACAAGCAAGTATAAAATGTGCGTATATGTATAAATTATAATTAATCAGGTAAAGAAAACTAGCAAAAATAATACTACTATAATTTTGGTAGCGGTGTCAATAACGATGGCCCTGCATGCCAATTTTCTTCATCCTCTTCTATTTGGCTGTTGTATAAATTTACAGTAGTTAAATTTATGATTTTAAGTTAGTTTTTGTCTTACTACACGAACATACAATTTTTTATTTTAAAAGTCATAATTAGTTTGAAGCACCTGACTCACAGCATTGACAAAGCTCTATATCTCATTTTAACACAACCCATCTCAAAATCTTGCATTTTCTTGATCATCTTCAACAATGACTATCAGATATTCGAATAAGAGCGGATTCCAAGAGAAATGTTAATGTGATCCACCCTGTTGAAGTTGAGGAGGCTCCACTTTTGCCTTCTTCACCTCTAAACTCAAGTGATCAGCAAGCTGGTAATTATAGTAATCATAATAATCATCAAGGTCCTACATAGGAGTTAGATGTGGTCATGGCTCTTATTGTTACTATTTTGATAAATATATTATAAATTTCTTAAAAATTATATTTTAGTCTCTATATTTATATCAATATAACACTTGGTCCTGTAAAATATGTTTGACCCTTGCAGAAAAATATTAGCCTACTGATCTGGATCAAATCTTGCATAACTAAGTGTATGATCTCGATCAAGATTAATGGTGTGCTTGAAGGCTATTTCCCCTGCAAAAGTGGTCTCCGTCAAGGAGATCCACTCTCTTCGTATTTGTTTGTAATTAGCCTTGAAGTTCTAACTGCTCTTCTAGCGTATCAAATCCAGAATGCTGAGCACTTCTCTTTTCATTGGCGCACTGATCAGATGAAGCTTAGTCACGTTATTTTCGCTGATGATTTGTTTCTTTTCTGCAAAGGTGAAAGTCAATCTATTAACCTTCTGCTTGACGCTGTTATGCAGTTCTCCACTTGGTCTAGCCTGAATCTTAGCCCAAGTAAATGCAGAGGATTTTTCTGTAACGTTCCTGAGAATATTATTAATGATACTCTTCAGCGATATGGTTTCAGTCGTGGTGCTTTACCCATCACTTATCTTGGACTGCCTCTCATTACTAGCAGACTTAACAATCAAATTTGCACGCCGCTGATTCAAAAAATCTGCACAAAAATTGATTGCTGGACTACAAGAATTTTAAGATATAGTGGTCGTCTTCAGCTTCTTAATACTGTACTACAAGGTGTTCAAGGATATTGGAGTATGTACCTATTCCTTCCCAAGAGTGTGCTCAAGCGTCTCCAATCAATCTTTGCCAAATTTTTATGGGCTGGTAATCTTGATGCCAAATGCCAATATAAAGTTGCATGGTCTGACTGCTGTTATACGAAGGATGAAGGTGGCTTGGGCATTAGAGATCTCTTCCTTTGCAATTCAGCTGCTATTTTGTACCAAGTTTGGAGACTCTCCCAACCTGATCCCACTTCCCTCTGGCTTATCTGGGTACACTCGTGCTTTTTAAAACACAAGGCATTCTGGACTGCTAAACTGCCCTACAAATGCCCTTGGAGCCTTCGAAAAATCTTCAACTCTCGATCTTTAGCCTTGCAGTTCATCTCTTATAGAGTGAAGATGGATTCTAAATTTAAAGCATGGCATGACCCATGGTTAACGAACCTCCCTCTGATTGAAAAATTTGGTTCTGGTTTTGTTACTATGATGGACTCAACTCCTGATGCTTTAGTCGGATCCCTAATTATTCATAACCAGTGGTCTGTTGTCTCTACAAATGACCCTCATGTTATCAGCTTCCGCAATATGCTCCAGTCTTGTCCTATTAGTACCAATGATGCTGTCCTTTGGAACGGGGACACATTAGTTAACAGAACTACCATCTTGTATGCCCTTCGACAGGTAAGTCCAACTGTCCCGTGGTGTAGATTCCTATGGCACAGATTTCACATACCTTCATGCTCTTTCATCTCCTGGCTTGCTTGCCGGAATCGTTTGCTCACTAAAGATCGTATGGAATATTTCGAAATGACTGTTCCGGACCCTACTTGCCTTTTATGCCAAAATTACAATGAAACTGTCCAACATTTATTCTCTGAATGCCCTTATACAAGCTTGATGCTGCGAGCATGTCCTTACCCTCTCACCATTAATTGGCAGAATTGGATGCAGGGCTCTTTCTTTGCTGGTAACCTCCCTCGCTTTGAGCAGAATATTGCTTATCTATTCACTTCTGTGGTAATTTACCTGACTTGGAAGGAACGTAATTCGCGTATTCATGGTGGCCAAGCCATCCCAGCTTCTCAATTGTTAACTTCTGTCAAGCGTATGGTTCGTGAGAAGTTATATACTTGTGCGAGTTTTAAGAGAAGGCTACAGAATGATCCCACCCTGATCCATATACTATACTAGTTAGTTAATTGTATTTGTTTGTAATGCTCTGGCTAGCAGCTAGTCTGTTGCTTTATTTGCTTGACTAGGAGAGTCTGTTCTCTAGTCCATCGCGGGGGATGCCCCTAGACTTTGTCTTTTTGTTCCTTTTTTTTATAATATTTTCATTTAGCAAAAAAAAAAATATATATATTAGCCACTATAAAAAATTTTGATTTTATTTAATTTTTCTTTAATTAATTTAGTAGATCAAATCTAAAATAAAAACATAAAAAATTAAAAAATTTATATGTTTAAATATACTTTTAATTAAACAAATTAAAATGGGACTTCTTGGTATATTGAAAGACAAATAGCACAAAATTTTATTACAGACTCTGTCACATATAGGTTTAGTGATTTGAAGGAGTTTTTGTACTAGAATTTTTGTATACTTGCTACAATGGATATTTAGTGTTCACAGAAATTATTTTTTACCCATCAATATTGTACATTGGCTTCGACCCTGGCAGTGAAAATGCTAGTAATATTAAGCAGTTCAAATAATGCGTTTCTTAGTTGATCCCTTTGTTTGTTGTGGCTAATGTTATTATGTTTGTGATCACTATGTATGTGAATAATTGTCCCAAGAACTCGGTTGATTTTGTTGCTGACTTTTTGGGGAGGTTTTCTCCTCTGCCCTTTAAAGAAAATCCACTTCTTGGGCATTCTTCCACGTGAGTGTTCAATTTCTTGAAAATTCACTGTTTTCTATGTGGCCGTTTGGGTGAGTTTAAAATAAGTGCTTCTTGCTTAATGTAAAAAAGTGAAGTAGAAGTTAAAAGCAAGTTAAAACTTTTAAGTGATTAAAGAGTTTGGAAAAGAAGGAGAAGTCATGAAACAAAAGCCGGTATTCCTAGCTTCTTTTAAGTACTTCTTGACTTTTTACACAAACGGTCGGTTGCCAAACACCACCTATGTATGTGTGTGACTGTGCTTATTTAGGTAAGATTTTAATTGGGTATTCGAGCAAGTTTTGTGCAAGCATGAAAATTATGGTTTAGATTTGGAGTTTTTCCTGGAGGTTGTGACTTATTTGTGGTAGTAGAGGATGAGGTTCAAGTATATTTGATAGTGCTATTTCCTTTTACTGTGTATGCATCATCTAGTTACTTTCCAGGGCATTTGTTGTGAAATTGTTCCCCTTGTCCCAATTCTAAATGAGGATTATATTAAATATTTCATCGTTCACGTTGAGAGCAATAGAGCATCGTCATCTTGGAAAATGGATGTTGATGTAGATGTTAACTTGCATGAGATAGCTCGTAGTCACGGTAATGAATTTTAAGCAGGAGGTTCTGGTACATGTGTGAGTGATGTTACATTTAATTGTCACTAGTTTAGTAGTTAGGACGCTTGTTGAATGTTGTCCAGGATGCTCGTATTTTCAACTCCTATCTAATGCATAGAAAACTGTTGTCACTGATTATCTGAAGAAATGCTCTGTCATATATGTATCATTTCATAATTAGCAGCCCTTGAGCCTGGGGTACTGGAAGGTTACATTCAGAGTCATCGACGAGATAAATAGCAGCCATGGATTCTGAGGTATATAAGGGTTGTGACTTGTGGGGCTGGGGTTGCATGATTTTTTACACAGTCCCTTGTATATTACCATTAGACTCGCTAAAGTATCCCCTTTCCATTGTTCACTCTGTTTTTCACACGTATTATCTAGAAGTTCACGGATTATTGATGATAAATATTCACATTTATCCCATTTTTTGATATAGAATATTGAAAAGTAAATGTTTTCCACCTAAAATGACGTCATTGATCACATCGAGAGTAACACCGTAATTTACTATATAAGATGTCATTGAGTATTTTTTTTTCCTACTTAACACTACCACAAAACAGGGTTTTTACGACGGAAATGAAGGCGCAAGTCCGTCGTAAGTTCCTACTTTACGACGGACTTTTTCCGTCGTTTTTGGTCAAGTCGAAAGTTGCAAAATACGTCACAATTCCCAACATGCGTCGTAAGTATTACAACCGTCGTAAGTTTCAGAAGTGTAAGACGACGTCATTTCACTTCGAGAGTATCGCCTCCATCAGGAGTATCACCTTAATCCATTTTAAAAGATGTCATTGAGTTTTTGTTTTTTTTTCTACTTAAAACGATGTCATTTCACTTCGAGAGTATCGCCAATATGAGGGACTTCCACTATAAGAGATGTCATTGAGTTTTTTCTCCCACTTAAAACGACGTCGTTCACTTCGAGAGTATCGCCTACATGAGGAGTATCACCTTAATTTACTATTAAAGATGCTATCAAATTGTTTTTTTCTACTTAATACGATTTCGTTTCACTTTGTGAGTATTGCCAGCATCGGGAATATCACCGTCATCTCACTATAAAAGATGTCATTGAGTTGTTTAGACTCCATTTCTTCTTCCATTCTTATCTTCTGATATGCTCTATAGTCTCTATGTGGCACAACCGTGGGATATGTTTCTGAAAATTTTAATTTGCCATGATGTTTGCAGCTCAAATTCAAGCATGAATGCTGCAAGGATACTGAGGTATGATTTGATATGTTTTATGATCTTCTTAATAATCGCCATTTACACAATTGAGTGCATCACCCATGGGTTGTTGCTTAATCGTTGTGCATGAGATCTTGACTTGAATATCCTAATAAGTCTTGTTATTTAATGATGCTAAGGTACATTTTCCCTGATGTGTTTTATAGGTGTATACAATCCAAGCAATGCCTATGACTGACCTTTGTGACATAGATCACCAACCAATATCTCGACTTGAAGAGGAAAGATGCACCCTAGTCGCCGCTAGAGCTTCATGGGAAAAGCTTGTGAGAATTGTGGTTCTAAGAACATTCCAAAATCAATCATCTTGAAATGTGACGATAAGCATTCTGGAGCAACTTTTGGACTAGTCCACAAATCATAATAATACTTGCAGCAGGTGTGTATTAGATCAACCCTCTAACAAGAAGAAGAGAGTTCAGAGCAGTGGTTCAGAACACTTGAGCAAATGCATTACATCATAATTATATCACAATTTTGTACAACTCACTAAAATAAGCAAAAGAGTTTGCAGTTTCCGTGAGCTTGCAAGTATGTTTGGCAGTAAATTCCAACAAGACCAATTATCAACCAAGAGCTCTAGATGAATCAAATTATGAAATGTGGGCAAACAATAACCAGATGCATCATCGAGGACCTTGAAATAAAAAGGAAAATCATGAGAGTAAAATAAATTTGCAGCCAACTCGGAAATAAATTAAATTAAGTTGATATTAAGATAAGAGACTTACCCCAATAGCCTTATCATCATCTAGAGTCAGACACCTGACATGATAAATGTTATTAAAAAGCTTGACTGTGGTCCTGTGGCTGTTAAAATAGCGTAAAAAAATTCCAGATTGCTTGTTCGAGGAACATCTTCCTGCTAAAGTAAGACTTCCTAGATTACTTGTTCGAACTGGAAATTTTCCTGCCAACGGAACACAGAGGTGGCCATTATCGTGACATTCTACGAGTTGTACTAGAGTTCCGATACAGGGTCCAGAAAGCAAAATGGATGATGATAATGTATAGCAACTTTTCAGGATTGTTCCTCATTTCAAGTGAACTAAAACAAGCAGGGTTCTAAAATAAAATGTAATGCTTTGTTAAATTAATAGATAGCAAGTATAAAATGTAAGTGAATAATAATGTGATGTAATTAGTGCACGTAAGTGAATACTCCCTCCATTTCAAAATAATAGTCGCTTTGACTTTGTGCACGTATTTTGAGATGTAAAAAAATCATAATTTTACACATTATTTTTAAAAATTTCTTTTTCTGAATAAAAATAGAGATGTTAAATTTTTATTCAGAAAAAGAAAATTTCAAAAATAATGTGTGGAAGTATGTTTTTTTTACACCTCAAAATACGTGCACAAAGTCAAAGCGACTATTATTTTGGAATGGAGGGAGTAATACAATACTGTTGATGGTGGTCAAAGACACCTAATCTTATAATTGCAAAGGCACAATAATATGTATTTTCACAACCTCAAATATTACATCGGTCCGACACTCATTTATTATCAGGGCATCTTAAAATAATAATCTTTTCCATAAAAAATGTCTTTTCATTTAGGAAAAAAAACGGGTGAGGTACCTTTTTCATTTGGATATATATAAGAAATATCATCATTTTATTCCATTGCGAGAAAATATTTATGGAAAAAATTAGAAAAAATTGTGCGAACTAACATGCCTATCACAACTATGATACTTATTATTTTTTCAAAAAGAAACTATGATACCTAAAAGTAGTATCATCGTTCACGTTGAGAGCATCGCAATCTTGGAAAATGGATGTTGATGTATGCAGATGTTAACTTTCATGAGATAGCTTGTAGCGTGGGAGTCACACCAGGAGGTCCTGACTCATGGTACATGTGTGAGTAATGTTACATCTAATTGTCACTAGTCTAATTAGCAGTTAGGCGGCTTATTGTCCAGGATACACGTATTTTCAAATCCTATCTGATGCATATATAACTTTTTTCACTGATTATCTGAAGAGATGCTCCGGCATAATCATATTTATGATTTCATATAGCAGCCCTTGAGCCTGTCTGGAGGGTTACATTCAGAGTCATTGACGAGATAGTGATGATCTGTTTTTGGCACGTATTATCTAGAAAGTTCATGGATTATCGATGATAATTATTCACATTTATCCCATTTTTAATATAGAATACAAATATATTTTCATTTAAAACGACGTCGTTGATCATATTGAGTGTATAGCATGCACCGGGAGCATTATCTAGAAATTTTATTGATTATTGATGATAAATATTCACATTAATCTCATTTTTGATATAGAATACTCTAAAAAATATAAATGTTTTTTTACTTAAAACAACGTGATTAATCACATTGAGAATATCGCCTATATACGGAGTATTATCTAGAAAGGTCACGGATTATTGATGATAAATATTCACATTTATCCCATTTTTGATATAGACTAGAAAATGTAAATGTTTTTCCACTTAAAACGATGTCGTTGATCACTTTGAGAGTATAGCCTGCATCGTGAATATCACTGTAATCCACTATAAAAAGATGTCATTCAGTTGTTTTTTCCCACTTAACGACGTCGTTTCACTTCTGAGAGTATCGCCAACATTGGGAAAATCGCCGTCATCTCACTATAAAAGATGTGATTGAGTTGATTAGACTCCATATCTTCTTCCATTCTTATCTTTTGATATGCTCTATAGTCTCTATGTGGCACAACCGTGGGATATGTTTCTGAGAATTTTAATTTGCCATGATGTTTGCAGCTCAAATTCAAGCATGAATGCTGCAGGGATACTGAGGTATGATCTGATATATTTGATCTTGTTAATAATCGCCATTTACACAATTGACCATGTTGTTTGTTGCTTAACGATTCAAAAGTCTTGTTATTTCATGATGCTTAGGAACATTTTCCCTGATGTGTTTTGTAGGTGTATACAATCCAAGCAATGCCTATGACTTGCCTTTGTGACATAGATCACCAACCAATACTCGACTCGAAGATGTCATCGTCGATAGGGAGACTCGAGAGCGACATGGAGAGGGGCCTCCATCTCTTGGACAAGACGCTGGTACGCACAGCTGATTGAAATGGAAGAAAGAAGGGGATCATGAAAAGGAGCGAGTCGGGGAGCTGGCTGATTCTATCGGCTTTCCATCGTTTAGAACCCCTTGAAGCTTTCGATCGTTTGGAACCCATTACTGTATGAACGAGATGTTCATTACTATCTAGAAAGTTCATGGACGATTATTGGTGATAAATATTCATATTTATCACTTTACAATTCAAAAACCTAGATCATGCAGTGTTCCTAAATCTTATTTCATGTAACTTTTTACGCTCAAATATCAGATCCTCTTATGTTTTGTATGACTTTCCTGACTTAAATACGTTTTCTTCCAAAAATCAAGAAACTCTGCTTTAGTAAGTAATATTTCCGATTATTTACCAAACTAGTTATTTTGAACATTATTTATAAAAATTATAACATACGAAATCTTAAACTCACATATTTTATTTCTCCATTTCTAATACCAATACATAGATAACAAATTTATGACTCCATACACATTTCTTAAACAATATATTTTTCAAACACGTTCTTAGAACATATGATTTCAATTGCAATCAACGAAAAATCTCTTTCTCTATCATGTTTTTTTAACTAATATCAGACAAATGCCACCACAACAAAGCTTTTTCTTTTTATAACCTGGAGCTCGTTTGGTTGAGTTTAAGATTACAATTTTATGATGTAACATGTATATAGTTAATTTTGATTTATTAATGACTTATGTATTATTATAAAGGTAATAATAAAAATAAATATAATTTATAGGTAACTTATGACTTATGAGTAATTTTTATTAAAAAAATTTTTAAAAATTAAGTAACTAAAAGTGTCGGAAACTAAAATTTGATTTTAAGCCGGTTTCTAATTTATTTATGATTTTAAGTTAGCTTATGTCTTACTGCACTGTCCTACTACACGAACATACGTTTTGTTTTTTTTTGAATAAAAAGAAATTAATTCAATAATGGAAAACCATACTACATGTACGAGAACAATCGAGTCAAACTAACATAAAACAGATCATATCGCTCATTAATCTAATGTTTATGAAGACATAATCAAGCGATTTGTTGAAATTGATATATATACATGTATTGCCTACATCAAAACCAATTTGAATTATCGATCGTAATTGCATTCCCATATAAATCATTATCACTGAATCAAACCCTTTAAATTCCGGCACATCTAACTTCCTGGACATTTAATCACACCGAAACACATCATAAAGCACACCAAACTCTCATAATGAAAAAATAAACAACCCAATTAAATTGGGAACAAAACACACGATTTTATCAAACAAAAAAAACAATCTCGAAATATAGAATTCTTTACCTAGGAGGTGTATTATTGAAAAACAAGAACAAAGCAAACAAAGTAACTGATTTGGGGCTTTCCACCGGTGAAAACTGGTGGAAGTCCCTGACGGCGGCTAGGAAAAAAAGAAGAGGTTGGGAGTTTTTTTTTAGTTAAGACTGCGAACATATGATTTTGTAGTGTAAAAGTCATAAATAGTTTGAAGCACCTGACTCAGAACATTGACAAAGCACGATATCTCATTTTAACATAACCATATCAAAATCTTGCATTTTCTTGATCATCTTCAACGATGACTAAACCTGCATCCATCAATTATTCAAATAAGAATGAATTCCAAGAGAAATGTTAAAGTGATCCACCCTGTTGAAGTTGGGGAGGCTCCATCTTTCCCTTCTTCAGCTCCAAACTCAAGTGATCAGCAAGCTGGTAATAGTAATCATAATAATCATCAAGGTACTAGTGATCAGGGACGAGGCTACATAGGAACATCAAGGTACTAGTGATCAGGGACTAGGCTTATATTTATATCTATATAATACTTGGACCCTGTGAAATATTTTTGACCCTTGTAGAAAAATATAGGCCACTATAAAATAAAATTTTGATTTTATTGAACTTTTCTTTAATTAATTTAGTAGATCAAATCTAAAATTAAAATCATATAAAAATATAATTATTTAAGTATACTTTTTTTAAAGAATGAAAATGGGATTCTGGGTATATTGAAAGACAAATTAATAGCACAAAATTTTATTAGGGACTCTGTTATAGATGGGTATTATAGATGGGTTTAGTGATTTGATGGAGATTTTATACTAGTATTTTTGTATACTTGCTATATTGAATATTTAAAAGCGTATAGAAATAATTTTTACCCATCAATGTACATTTGTTGGCTTGGACCCTGGCATACTGATTAGGCTGAGATTAAGCATTTCTGGACCGTGGCAGTACTGATTAATTAGGAGGAGATTAAGCAGTTCAAGAAATGCGTTTCATAGTTGATCCCTTTGTTGTGCCTAATGTTAATATGTTTGTGATCACTGCTATGTATATATGTGAATAATTGTCCCAAGAACTCGGTTGATTAATGTACCAGGAGGTCGTCCTGGTACATGTGTGAGTAATGTTCCACAGGGCCGTGCCTGAGATTTATTGTGCCCTGTGCAAAATGTAAAAAGTGTGCCCTAATACTGCTCTAATAGTCTAAAAATATAAGTACATGAAAGAATAAAAATTGACACAAAACTGTAAAAATCATATTACAATTAAAGTGCATAAAATATTTTTTTCATATTACAAAAATTAACTGAAAATTGTTGAGAAATAAAAAGAGTACATAGATAATATAAAATTATCTGAAAATTGTTCTTCTAGCATTTTTTGAAGCAAAATCACTAATAATATTTTTATAATCTACATTCTCTAGCAAACTATTTTCTATGGATAACGGTGCTAATCCATTCAATCTCTCCTGCGACATTGTTGACCTCAAGTATGATTTCAGCAACTTTAACAATTTTAATTTATATTAGAGGTATACTTGTTTTAAAATTATATAAACCCATTATTCAATGCAATTTATATTTAAATTACTTGTTTCATATTTAATATATATATATATATATGCATGTATAAATTAAAAATAAATATAATTTAAAATAAATTAGTTACTAAAGATTGAATCATTATTTTAATGATATAATATTGTATATGGTCATTAAGAAAGAAAAAAAATAGTATAAGTAGAATTTTAATGAAGTCATTGAAGTTAGCAGTTAAATTAGAATTTTATCTCGAGAGCAGGGTAACTTTTACAATTTTCAATGCCATTATTTTCAATGCAAGTATTTATTTCTATTAACATGATTATGATATTAGTATTTTTTTTAGAATTTATATAACTTATTTAAGATAACATTTAAAAATTATTGAAGTGTATAATATTTTTTAATTTTTTTTTCATTTACAATTTTTTAATCTTAAAAATAAAATTTACTTTTTTAGCTATTTTTTTCCATTTTGATTATACATATATATAAACCTACATAAAAAAAATGTGCCCCTGATATTTTAGGGCCCTGTTCCGTCGAACACTCTGCACACCCTCAGGCCCGGCTCTGATGTTCCATCTCATTGTCACTAGTTTAGCAGTTAGTAGGCTTGTTGGCGCGGATACATTTATTTTTAACTCCTATCCAATGCATATATAACTTTTGTCACTGATTATCTGAAGAAATGCTCCGTCCTATATATGATTTCGTAAGTAGTAGCCCTTGAGCTTCGGGTGGAGGGTTACATTCAGAGTCATTGACCAGATAGTTAGCAGCCTTGGAGTCTCATGTGGTATACAGGGTTGTGATTTTTGGGGCTGGGGCATTGTCCACTCGGTTTTTCGTACGCATTATCTAGAAGTTCATGGATTATTGATGATAAATATTCACTTTTATCCCATTTTTGATATAGAATACTTTAGAAAATGCATATGTTTTTTCACTTAAAACGACGTCATTGATCACATTGAGAGTATCGCCTATATTGGGAGTATTATCTAGAAAGCTCACAGATTATTGGGAATAAATATTCACATTTATCCCATTTTTGATATAGACTAGAAAATATAAATGTTTTTCAACTTAAAACGACGCCGTTGATCACATCGAGAGTATCGCCTACATCGAGAATATCACTGTAATCCACTATAAAAAATGTCATCGATGATGTCATTGCGTTGTTTTTTTCCACTTAAAACGACGTCGTTTTACTTCGAGAGTATCGCCAACATTGGAAATATCGCCGCTATCTCACTATAAAAGATGTCATTGAGTTGTTAAGACTCCATATCTTCTTCCATTCTTATCTTTTGATATGCTCTATAGTCTCTATGTGGCACAACCGTGGGATATGTTTCGGAAAATTTTAATTTGCTATGACGTTTGCAGCTCAAATTCAAGCATGAATGCTGCAAGGATACTGAGGTCTGATCTGATATATTTGATCTTGTTAATAATCGCCATTTACACAATTGAGTGTATCACCCATGTTGTTTGTTGCTTAACGATTCAAAAGTCTTGTTATTTGATGATGCTTAGGAACATTTTCACTGATGTGTTTTGTAGGTGTATACAATCCAAGCAATGCCTATGACTTGCCTTTGTGACATAGATCACCAACCAATACTCGACTCGAAGATGTCAGACCTAATTGCTGAATATTTAAATTAACTGGCCTGTTCATCAAAACCCTATCGATAGAATTCATGAAATCTTCTTTGAATTGTTTAGGAAACTCATCGTCGATAGGGAGACTCGAGAGCGACATGGAGAGGGGCCTCCATCTCTTGGACAAGACGCTGGTGCGCACAGCTGATTGAAATGGAAGCAAGGATGGGATCAACAAAAGGAGCGAGTCGGGGAGCTGGCTGATTCTATCGGCTTTCGATCGTTTAGACCCCCTTGAAGCTTTCGATCGTTTGGAACCCATTACTGTATGAATGAGATGTTCATTACTATCTAGAAAGTTCATGGACGATTATTGATGATACATATTCATATTTATCCCATTTTTTGATATAGAATTTTTTAGAAAAAATAAATGTTCTGTTTAAAATGACGTTGTTGATCACATCTGCATCGCGAGTCTCATCATAATTTATTGTAAAAGATATCATTGAGTTGTTATTTTTTTCTCTACTTAAAACGAGGTCGTTTTACATCGAGAGTTACGCCAATATCAGGAATATCGCAGCCATCCACTATAAAAGATGTCATTGAGTTGTTTGTACTAATCGGGTGATTAAGCACTTATGAAAATTAAACGAACTACTAAACGGATTATGGTTTCATTAAGTGGAATAAGTGGTCAAAATAATGTTGACTTTCTCATTTTATAATTTTCAAATATTAAAATTTTTATAATATAATTATAATTTTAATAAAATATTATAAATTTAAATTCATATTATATCATAATTTTATTATTAAGTATATTATAATTATAATTAAATGTAAATATATATATATATAGAGTTAAGTTCTATGGAGTACATAAAAACATTGGAGTATTGGAGTACAAATCATAATTTTTTAGTTTGATCATATATAATATCTTTGATTATCCAAATTTTGATATAATCTATCATTTATAAGTTGTCTTGCACATAATTGTCAATTAATCATTAATATCTTTCAACTTTAACAAGTATTAAGATTATTGTTCTGCTTATTAGTTATATTGCAGAACATAGAGTCCTATGATTTATAAAAGTAATTATTCTACCATTTGATCACGATGTTTATGTTGCAGAACATAATGTGCAGGTTGTCAAATATTTACAAATATTATTGGACAAAAAAAATTGAAATTTGAGATGACTAGATTACATTTTATCAAACTTTGTACTCCAATACTCCAAATTTTTTTGTACTCCATAGAACTTAACTCTATATATATATATATATTGTTAATCCGTTTACTGGCCCGCTTAAAAGTCTGTTTAAGCTTTCGTTTAACTGTTTAAACGCTATAAGTTCCTCTCGTCACTTAGAACCATGTTTTATAACACGGAGTGTAAGTGAATGTATAACTATGTTAATGATCGTTGAAGAGACCTAACTTTTTAATTATAAACGATATAATAGTATTATATTTCACAAATTCGATTACACCTCATGCGTACTCATTTTTATCTGGACATCTTAAAAATTATTATCGTTCTCATAAAAAGTTATCTTTTTATTTAGAAAAAATTCATGCAGAATACCCCTCTCATTTGGATATCCAAAAAGTATCATCATTTTATTTTTGTTCTCGAAGCAATAAGAAGTGTCTATCATTTTAATTTTTCCAGAAAAAACTTTCCCGAGAAAATATTGTACAAAATACATGTCGTGACAGCCTCTCAGAACTATAATACTTATTAGTTTAAAAATCCGGTTGGATAAAAATGATTTATGAGTAATATATGACTTATGAGTAATTTTTAGGAAATTTTTTTTTAAGTTTTTTGTGAATTAACTATCTTTTGAAAATATTTACAAAAGTACTAACTTTTTGGAAAATATTTGCAAAAATATGATCCGCAACTATATGCAACCAGATGCAACTTCATTTAATTAGCCCGAGCCTGGCCGGAGTTGCAAGTATAGTTGTTGTCGTTGCATACAATATTTTTGCAAATATTTTCAAAAGTTTGGTATTTTTGCAAAATATTTGAAAAAATGTGATATTCTTGAAAATTAAAAAAATTAAGTTACTAAAAAACACCTCAAATTAATTTATGTTTTTAAGTCACTTTCTAACTTATCGGTGATTTTAAGTTCGTTTAGGTGTTACTACACGAACATGACTTTACAAAGCTCTATATCTCATTTTAACACAACCCATCTCAAAATCTTGCATTTTCTTGATCATCTTCAACAATGACTAAAACCCATCCATCAGATATTTGAATACGAGTGAATTGCAAGAGAAATGTTAATAATGTGATCCACCCTGTTGAAGTTGAGGAGGCTCCACTTTTGCCTTCTTCAGCTCCAAACTCAAGTGATCAGCAAGCTGGTAATAGTAATCATAATTAATAATAAGCAAGGTACTAGTGATTGGGGACTTTATGATTGGATCCCAAAGTTTTATCTGGATCTTATCTTTAGACCCGAAAAAGTTTGGATTTGAATCTCACGTATTCCAAACGGGTCATGCATATATAACTTTTGTAATTGATTATCTGAAGAAATGCTCCGTCATATATGTTATTTTATAATTTGTAGCCCTTGAGCCTGGGGTGGAGGGTTACATTTAGAGTCATTGACGAGATAGTTAGCAGCCATGGAGTCTGAGGTATACATGGTTGGGACTTGTGGAGCTGGGGCATTGTATGTCCGCTCTGTTTTTCGCACGTATTCTCCAGAAAGTTCAAGGATTATTGATGATAAATATTCACATTTATCCCATTTTTGATATAGAATACTCTAGAAAATATAAATGTATTTTCACTTAAAATGACGTCGTTGATCACATTGAGTGTATCGCCTATATTGGGAGTATTATCTAGAAAGTTCATGGATTATTGATGATAAATATTCACATTTATACCATTTTTGATATAGAATAGAAAATGTAAATGTTTTTCTAACTTAAAACGACGTCTTTGATCACATTGAGAGTATCGCTTGCATCGGGAATATCATCGTAATCCATTATAAAAGATAACATCAAAGACGTCATTGAGTTGTTCTTTTCCGCTTGAAACGACGTCGTTTCACTTCATGAGTATCGCTAGCATCGGGAATATCACCGCTATCCACTATATAAGATGTCATTGAGTTGTTTAGACTCCACGTCTTCTTCTACTCTTATCTTATGATATGCTCTATAGTCTCTAGGTGGCACAACCGTGGGATATGTTTCTGAGAATTTTAATTCGCCATGATGTTTCCAGCTCAAATCCAAGCATGATTGCTGCAAGGATACTGAGGTATATATGATCTGATATATTTGATGATCTTCTTGATAATCGGAATCTACACAATTGTGTATATTTGAGTTGTTTGTTGCTTAACCGTTGTACATGAGATCTTGAATTATCTCAAAAGGTCTTGTTATTTGATGTGTTTTGTAGGTGTATAAAATCCAAGGAATGCCTATGACTTACCTTTGTGACACAGATCACCAACCAATACTCGACTCGAAGAGGAAAGATGGGCCTAATTGCCACTCGAGCTTCAAGGGAAAGGCTTGTGAGAATTGTGGTTCTGAGAACCACAAACCGAAGAGAAGAAGCGATCGTGTTCACATGAATGCCACACTGCACACCTGTTCGTTCTGAGAGAGCTAAACAAACCAGTGGATACTCTGAAGCAGATCCGGCTCTCAAATCTTACAGCTCTGCAGGTCATCCTTTTCGTATCACATACAGGTTTAATAATTCCAGATTGCTTGTTCGAAGAACATCTTTCTGCCAAAGTAAGACTTCCCAGATTACGCTTTCGAATTGAAAATTTTCCTGCCAACGGGACACAGAGGCCGCGATTATCGTGACATTCTACGAGCTGTACTAGAGTTTCGATACAGGGTCCAGAAAGCAAAGTAGATGTTAATACTGTATAGCAGATTCCATGATTGTTCCACATTCAAGTGAAATTAAACAAGCAATGTTCCAACATAAGATCTAATGCTTTTGTAAACAAGCAGTTTATGTATAAATTAAAAAGAAAACGAGAACAAAACGAGCAAAAATAATACTATAATTTTCATAGCGGTGGCAGAATCTTCTGTTTCTGGGCAATAGCGATGGCCCTGCATGCCAATTTTATTCATCCTCTTCCACTTGGTTGTTTTCTACAAATTTACCGCAGCTAAAGGGGGACTCTTTTACCCCCGCCGACGAAAATAACACTGACCGTGTCTATGTGGAATTGGGTTTAAAACACGATTTCGTACTAAATTGGTGATTATATATTTTTGAAAATTAAAAGAATTATTAACAAATTAAGTGAATATTAAGCGGAATAAATAGTCAAAATGATGTTAACTTGCTAATTTTATAATTTTATAATATTAAGTTTATATAATATAATTGCAATTAATTTTAAAAAAATAAAAATTACTCCCTCCGTCCCTCCCATTTCTTATCGTTTGGGTTGGGCACGGGGATTAAGAAATATGTATAAAGTGGTGAAAGAGAGAAAGAAAAGTGGGTGAAGTGGTGGGACCCATTGATTTTTAATGTATAAAAAGAAGATAGTGGAGTAAAAGTAGTGTGAAAAAGAATTAAAAGTGAAAAAGTGGTGAGACCATTGACTATTTTGGGTAAGTTTTGAAATGTAAAGAATTGGATGGAACACCCTAAAAAGGAAAGTGTAAAGAAATGGGAGGGACAGAGGGAGTATATTTTATTAAAAATATTATAAATTTAAATTCATATCACATCCTAATTTTTTTAAGTTTATTAATATTATAATTAAATATTTAGATATATACTATTATTTATCCGTTTATTGATCCGTATTCTGTTTAAACGTCAGTTGAACTGCTACTGGAACCGTATATTTTCCAAACATGCTCCTAGAACACATGATTGCAATTGCAATCAAACACAAATCTCTTTTTCTTTCCTATTTTTTAACTAATATGGGACAAATGCCACAACAGCAAAGCTTTTTCTTTTTATAACCTATTCAAATAAAACTCAATTCTCACGCGTAAAGTAAAGGCAGCTAACCAAACACAAATAAACTAATCCCCACATTAACCCAACTTCACACACACACACACCTACCTCATTTGACTTCAACTCAACACAACACTTTAACTTTCACATCAAAATTACACACAAACCCTTGTATCTATATCTGATTTTAACACACCCCAACTCAAAATCTTGCATTTTCTTGATCATCTTCAACAATGGCTGAGCCCCATCCATCAGATATTCGAATAAGAGTGAATTCCAAGAGAAATGTTAATGTGATCCACCCTGTTGAAGTTGGGGAAGCTCCCCTTTTGCCTTCTTCAGCTCCAAACTCAAGTAATCAGCAAGCTGGTAATAGTAATCATAATAATCATCATGGTACTAGTGATTATGCTGAGATTAAGCAGTTCAAGAAATGGGTTTCTTGGTTGATCCCTTTGTTTGTTGTGGCTAATGTTATTATGTTTGTGATCACTATGTATGTGAATAATTGTCCCAAGAACTCTGTTGATTGTGTTGCTGACTTTTTGGGGAGGTTTTCTTTTCAGCCCTTTAAGGAGAATCCACTTCTTGGGCCTTCTTCTTCCACGTGAGTGTTCAATTTCTTGAAAATTCACTGTTTTATATGTGTGTGTAACTGTGCTTATTTAGGTAAGATTTTAATTGGGTATTCGAGAAATTTTTGGGTAAACATGAATTGTGTTTTAGATTTGGAGTTTTTCGGGAGGTTGTGACTTATTTGTCAAAGTAGAGGATGAGGTTCAAGTATATTTGATTGTCAGTGACAATGGCGACGATGATCAGTTGACCTTAAATGTGATTTGTTTCGTGATAAGGACATGGTGTTGCAATCGGTTGTTTAGGCATTTTTTAGCTTTTTGGTGAGTATTTCGTGTTGAAATTGATGACCGTTTTGCGAGTAAGAAGATTTGTTAGCATAACCGGTTGTGTGACCATAAATTTTGTTGACAATATCATAAGGGAGATAAATATGATTCAGTTTTAGTAGACCGAGTAGTAATAAAGGTATTTACTATTTCTATATGGGTAGTTTACAAAATTTCAAAAATGCTACTTATGGTAACTAGAAAGATTGTGTGCACGAAGGCTGCCCGTTACTATTGTTTATCAGCAACTTTAGTTAGATTGCACTGAATACACTGCATCTGACAAACTTTATATCTTTTCTTTCCTTTAGGTTGGAGAAGATGGGTGGTTTAGAAGTGAGTAAAGTGGTTGATGGAGACCAAGGATGGCGTCTTATCAGTTGCATGTGGTTACATGGTGGAGTTTTCCATCTACTAGCCAACATGTTGAGTCTTTTGGCTATTGGCATCCGTCTTGAACAAGAATTTGGATTTGGTATGGCCTTATGGACACCTTATATCTCACTTATGTACATATAATTTGGTGTTGGTATAATTGTATTAAACTTTTTCCGATGTATGTGTTGTAGTTAATCGCAAGAAAAGAGATTTTAGTTCCTATAGTTTTGAAAAACTAATATTGCCTGATTCATGCCTCACAACTTGCTTTTTCGAATCTTACAATTTATATCTATTTATTTATTAATATATAGAAATAAAATCCTATAAGCAATGCTGATTTGCTTTCAAAGACAATGAAAACTGTAAATACAGGGTCACATCATCTAATTCCCATACGTGTGTTGGTAATTTGAGTAAAGCTTATAAAGAAAATAATTATGTGAAGGAATTAATTCAAAAGAGGAAGAATTTCTTGTTTCCACAGTAATCACATCTTTTTCTCAGGCACATATTAAGACATATTAATGTGTATATCTATAAACACCCCAGGAGTTGATTGCTCTAGCTCTACGATATTTATGGATTTATTGAGGATAACAAGAAGTAAATAGCATCGTAGTTTCCTAAAATTTTCTTTGTTATTTGCTGTGGAAGAACAATATTATGCGATTTTATTTTTGTTAAACTTGCTGAAATATATATGTAGCATCTTCTTAAGGCTTATGATGAATAGAATCAAGAATTTAGTATGTTAGCTTACACCATCTTGCATGACCTGACCTTGTTTTGCAGTGCGCATTGGTTTGCTTTATGTTGTCTCTGGATTTGGTGGGAGTTTGCTCTCTGCTCTCTTTATTCAATCAAATATATCTGTTGGTGCATCCGGTGCGCTTTTTGGACTACTAGGAGGGATGCTATCTGAACTCATCACTAATTGGACAATTTATGCAAACAAGGTACCTGCTGAACTGTTTATCCAACCAGTAACTTTAATTACTAATGAATTGGTCTTGTTATCTTACAATCCATATATGTATGTTCAGGCAGCAGCTCTTATTACCCTTGTAGTCATAATCGCTATAAATCTAGCAGTCGGTATCCTACCAAATGTTGATAACTTTGCTCATCTTGGAGGGTTCATTGCTGGTTTCCTTCTTGGTTTCGTGCTTCTGATACGCCCACAGTTTGGGTGGGTAAGCCAAAGATATGCTCAACATTCTACACTGCCAGTCAAATCAAAGTTTAAGGCATACCAACGCGGACTTTGGATCATTTCTTTGATCCTCGTTGTTGTGTGGTGAGCCCTATTGACCTTTTTCTCTCTTATTTTTCAGTTGACTTCTAGGTTCCAATAAAATACAAGTGGAAAAAGTGACAGAATCTTTTAAATGTTTTAAATGAAATCATGTTGTGGACATTGATTAAAACTGGCAGAGCTGCAGGTGCATAATACTAAACTCAGTGTAGCTACTACAGCAGCTAGTTTAGCATCGGATGCCACTAGTGTGTTATATCGGTATAGTAGAATAGTTCCTATTGTAAATTTGGGCTACAACTGAACAGTATACAGTATGTCGTAAATGGTTATACGAATAATAGAGGCATGCTTGTGTTGACAATTTCTATCTTGCACAGTCCTGCGTTTACCAGTTTTATCCAAAAGCTTTCATAAATTTTCAGGTTGGTGGCTGCTCTAGTTATGGTTCTTCGTGGAGTTGATCTGAATGATAATTGTTCGTGGTGTCATTATCTGAGCTGCGTACCTACCTCGAGGTGGAGCTGCAATACACAGCCTGTATCCTGCTTGGTAAGTAACAATTGTGAATTTGCTCTTTTCCCAAATTGTGGCAATGAAGTGCATCATTGGTCATACTTTTTAAGAGAAACTGACCTTTAAAAATAAACATCACCTTTATTAGCTTTGGTGTCATGTGGCGGACACCATGAGTACCTCAAGAACATTTGTAAAATTAAAAAAGAGAAAATAGCACGAGCATTATCTAGCACGAACATCATAGTTAGTGTCTTTCTTAGTATATTTGGAATTTTGGTTTAATTTAACAAATGTTTTCAATAGGCAATATGTAAATTGATTTCTATGACCAGATGCATCCAACTTCTTTTAATAAATATTTATACCTAATTAACAAACAAAATATAATTCCCACATAATAATGTGTACTATGAATTTTAAAGTTTTATATTGACATGCAGTTGACGAAATAGATAATAAAAAATCAAGGTTGGAACTTGGAAACATATTACAGTGGATATACCATAAGTTAGCTATATATTATCTCTGATTCAAATTGACTTCAAAGAAAATTAGGAGTTAAAACAGATTAAATAAAGATAGATACAATAGAAAGCTATAAAAATGTAAATAAAGAAAGATAATCAAATGAAATTGTTGAATATTGGCTTAGAAACCAGGAACAGGGTACAATTCAGTTCGTCATATATTTCAATACATGTATAAATATTAACGGAACCTGTTCTCTGCCCCTGGTTGGAAGGTTAAATTTTCAACACGGAACTTGCTAATTCAGAGGAATGTACAATTACACATGTTATATCATTTATGCCCACCTAATGCACGATGAATGACAAGTCTAAGCTGTAAACGTTGTTTTCCATTTTTATGGTATCTGGCTTTTGAAAAAGGTTTTTTATGTCAAAGCATAAAACTGCAGCCAAAACACGAAATATTTATGTTCTATATTTGGTCCATATGAAGCACTTTCTTTGCCATAGTTGGTGTGTCGCTGGAATGTACAAATTCCAGATTTAATACGATGCTTGTTATCTGTTTTATTAAATTCATAGTACGATGCTTGTTATCTGTTTTAGCATTGGATGGAATTTTATTAAATTCCAGATTTAATACGATGCTTGTTATCTGTTTTATTAATGTACCTAACTTCTAGAAATTTTATTAAATATCTCAACCAATTTCTAGTTATTGATGATGTGGCAACATGGATGGATCCATCCTTGGTTTCAAATATAGAACCAAGGATGCATCTATGCATGGATGCATCCAAATATAGCACCCCTTTGGAGTTGAGTTTTTTTTACTTTTGATGCTATAATATAGCAATAGAACCAAGTATAGCATTGCATTGGAGTTACTCTAATGTATATGTGTAAGTATGTAACATATGGATGTACATCAATTTTGCAGTCTGAGCAATCTGGTGACCAGCTTAGCTTAACGTGTTCAAACAACAATAGAACCAGGACATACACACAGGCGAATGCAACCTCATCTCAGATCAGGGGACTCTGTAGTCAGCTTTGCCGATGATGTGTATACTTTATTACTGTATATTGATATGGTATGGGTAGCTTTGATGTATAGATACACCCCATGCCTACATGAGTCTACAAACCAGCTTGTTTTTTGTTACCTTGAACTGTTACTGTAGTGCTATGTATATTTGATTTTTCATTATGCTAGTTTGTTGATTACGTTTACGCCCGAATTTTTACATCTCTGTTGCCAAAAAACAAAATAAAAATACTTTTTAAAAAAAAAATCTATTTACCTGTCTGCAATTCTGTGCTAGAAAATGAGCTCAGAGTTGAGCTGGCTTACGCACTTAGGATAGGGGGTTGAACAATTGTTGTTCTTTTTATGCAAGTGCTTGGGTCTCCTTCAGGCTTCAGTTCAGTTACAAGTTAGTAAGCTTTTGTGAATCACTGTTATTCTCCTCTTGCGAATCATGTCAACTCATTATATGGGTGTATGTGTTAATTAATGGAAAGGTAGTTAAATCTCCTCTTGCGAATCAAGGCTTATTGTTTGTGAGAGGTTTTAATATCTAAAATATGATCAACTGTGATTGAAAACTGAAAACGATAATTTCTGGTCTAGAAAATCAGAAGGCATCCAAACTCTATATCGATAACACATTGATATTAGTACTTTAAAGTTTATATTAAATATTTAACCATCTATTTAGTATTAAAAAAGATTTGTCATGCTTGTTCTAGGATTTGTGTATGGTGAGGTGATGGATAGAGATTAACACAAAATTATCTTTAGAAGTCATACTCCTATCCTTGTTTTCCAGTGCCACATTTCTCATCAAAAATTAATTGTAAACTTCTAGTCTTCTACCGCAGATGAGATTAGAGTTGAAATATAGATTAGGGGGCTTTCTAACATAAAATTTAAACTAAATTTTAAGAGAAAATGAGATATGATATATTAATGATAGTACTGGTTTATTATCTTGTGCATTTTTAGGCTATAACATGAGTTTAAATCTGTGCATTAGCTTTGAGGTTGCAATACATAGAGCTTTAAGTGAAACATATACAATGTTGGGGTTATCACAATTTGAAATATTAAAGTCTCCTAATGTTATGTAATGCTGAGGTTAACAAGAATCTATCTCACCTTATTTATTTAGCAGATATAAAGTCATATATGAATTATAAAATGCATACTTTTAATTTGAATCAATTGTAATTATTATCAAAATTTTAGATAAGTGTACAATATTAATATATTTTAGAGCTTGAACACTTTTAACGCATTTTTATTTATTTTTATTTTATCACTATGTTAAATTAAATGGGAAAAAAAAATTAAGAGCTTGTAAAATTACATTATTTAGTTAACTAACTAATTAGAGGTAGCTAGTCACACTACAAAACTATTTCGATTTTCTATTTCTAATTTTAAATTTTGTAAAAGTTGTTTTATATTATAAATTATGATAAATGTTGTATAGTTATTATTATGTGTCCCGGAAATTATCCTCAGAGTCGGATTGTATTAGCTTTCTAAAATAATATATAGAAATTTATCCGGAAATATGAAAATCAGGAAATAGCCTTGTATATAGTTTAATAGTTGTATATTTGTATTCATTCAGCAAATCAATTGTCAAACAAAATAGAGTAGGGCTACGTGCACATAATTATGTGCAAAAAACTTGTATATAATGACACGAAAACTCACCGTCATTTTGGACACAATTATGTACACCAAGCATCTTCCAACAAAATAATATTAAGATTTCAGTTTCACATTATTTAATATTTGTAGCTCTGCAACATGATGGCCTCGTCAAAGGAGATACAGATGTAGACAATTCATGGACATCGCTTGGGAAGGCAAGGGTGTCCGGACATTCCCCAAGCTCTGTCTCCTTCTATAAGTCGATTCCAGACAGCATTTGTGTCATGAGTTGAAAACGTTGTCCAAGTACCAGTTGAATTCTCATATCTAGTATGTGTCAGCCTGTTGAACTTCTTCACATTCTCATTTTTCTTAATGTCATTCGGATCAATATCGACACTGAAAATATCTCCATAAGGCCTTGCAGAATGCTCGATGAGAGGCAGAGAGATTGGATCCACAGAAACTGCAGCAAGATCTGCGGTGATAACAATGCTCTTCCCATCTGGACTGAAAAATGGATGGTTTACATGCCCTGCTAGATCATCTGCACTTCCCAGCACTCGTACCACCACGTCTTTATGCTTAGGGTCTACCAGATATATTGCAAAGTATCCGGCATCAAGCATGTGATCCTTCTTTGCAGCAGTGGGAGACTTGTGGCGAGATGAAGAGAATACAATCCAGTTTCCACTTGGAGACCACTGGCAATGTGTGTCGACCCAGTTCCCCTCTGTTAGCCTTGTTATATTTTCTTCCACACTGTCCCCTAACGCTAAATCCTCCATTATGTATAAATTCTTGTATCCCTCATTGTTTTTACAGTCTCTTGTGGATCGATAAACTAACTTTGTGCCTACATTATGATCATCCAACCAATAGCAGTATTTGATTATGTACTTACTGATTATTAGTTGCTTAAAGATCTGTAGTGATCAATAAAGATTGATTTATGTACTAATTGAGGTGGTTTGCGAAGTTTAGCCAAGTACTTGTACATATAATAGATTGTTCATTTCTATATTAAAGATAAAAATAACTAAACATGAAATACTAAACATAGAAGTAGGAGCCAGAGCCAGAGGCAGAAAGTCGCATACCTTCAGGATTGGTGGAAGGGAAGGCATTGTTGCCGGAAGTAGTGAGCTGCATATGATGCCTTCTTTCTTTTGAGACATTGGCTATGTGGTAGATGTGCAATGCTCCTTGATCGTTGAAAGAAGATCCCATGCAAACATACAGAATATCCTTCTTTGGATTTTGGTTCCAAATTGGTGCGAATATTGTGTCCAGGTTATCAGGAACCTGTATATAATCAAACTCAAGATCAACCTTGCCACAACTCATATATCAGTCAGATTAGTTAGCACAATCTAACAGTGTGTACCTCAAATACTTCGCGTGGTTCTCCTGTTCCTTCAAAGTCCACAATCCATACAGCTTTGAAATCATTTCCAACATATGCAAGCTTGCTGCCGTCTTTTGAAAATGTGGGAAAGGCTCCTGACAATCTGAACAAACCTACATCTGGTTGCGGAGAGAGTACCTTGTGGAACCGCTTTTCCATGTTATGTTCTTCTATCTGTCACAGATAAGCATCAACAAGTAAGGCTCTGGCAATAAGTTATTGGCTAATTAATCCTCTGTTCAATACATACTTTAAGAAGTTCACGTATGCATCGATGGTATCCGATATGCTTCTTTGCACCATCAATAATCACAAAAGGATTGAAATGGTCGATTGTGGGTCTATAATATTGGGTAAGCAGCACTGGTGCTTTGGTTTTAGTCGAATCATGAATTTCAATGTGTCGATATATTTCTTTTTCATGAGGAATTTCAATACTGAAACTTGAATATGGACGATTAATTGCCACTGCCACAGTGGTGGCGTCGATAGCCACAGGAGTCATTGCATCCACATTGTCAGGAGTTACGCGATGGCATTTTTGTGTCAGACCATTTCCAATATCAGCACGGAATACACCCCAAAATCCTGCAGCCTTACGGTGAAAAAATATGATATTGTCGCTTCCCCATGTCGGCCAGCCACCATTATCAACAACCAAATGCCGCTTGTAAGGCTTCTCTATATTCATCACAAAAATATCGGTCTGCAGATCTTGGATCTCCCCATTCCAACCAGCCTTTTTCTGGAATGATGCCACCGCTATCTTCTTTCCACATGGTGAAACAGAGGGACTTAAATCAGCTTGAACTGCAAAAAAAAATAGAGAACCAAATTCAGTTTACCAAATGCACCTATAAACTACAACGAAATGAAAGTTTAATGTTGCAAGATCTGAGCCCCTGTTTTTAATTTAACCGATATTGTTAAGTAACTAAATCATCTGAATCCTCGAAACCTTTAAGTGTTAGAGGAGACTCTGCAAAATCATATAACTCCTTCCCAAACCGAACTCTTATATCATGTTAAGTAACCAACTAATCATAAACCTCAATGTGCTAGAGGGATACAAAGACGGGTCAGCCTACATTGCAGACAGTTTAGTTCACAGGCTCAGAATTCAGATATACCATAGTTCATATGCACTATAAATCATCTTGGCCAATAAGTTCGACTAACTTTCAAGAACAACATCTAGTCACAGTAATGATATTGGAGATGGTCTCGCATCATTGAACCATCATGATCACATCAGTTTATGGATTAATAATGATGGATGGCTGTCACAAGTTATTGGTTAACAACTTAGTATTATGAGTTTTGACTTTCGTTTGATCATAAGTATATCATTGTTACCACGAATTCTTGTAATTGTAACCAGATAAAGTGGTAGGTAGCCCATATTATCTCACATTCAGGATTCAAGATGAATTGTCTTGAATATGTGTAGTAAATAAGAGCAGGTTGAACAGGGAAGGGCACTTGCTTAGTTAGAGCATCTCCAGCAGCTTCCATGTATGGTGTCCTAAGCTATTAATATAAGGAATATGACATAAAACACACTCCAGCAGAGTCCTAGTCATCCCTTAAAAAGTTAGGATGCCCACTTCATTCCTCATTTTTAAGGATTGTGCAACCATTCCTCATACTATTTTGAAGAATAAAATATTCACTTCTCTCATTTTCCCCCTCTTTCCCTCCTTTCTCTCTCCTACTTACAGTTGAATATAATATTATAATAATAATAAGGAATAGAAATACAGAATGTTGTTGGAGTTCCCATTCAATAAAATGTAGTAATTCCTTAAAAAAGGAATATTGTATTATATATTTAGGGAACATGTTAGGACCCTGGAGATGCTCTTAGAGGAGATAGGAGGGTATCTTTCCTGTAGTAGCGGAATGAAAAAGTTGGTCACGGGCTACCAACTTGACCTGATCAAGTCTTGCCAAGTTTATAATTTTTTCTATTTTTGATGTGTCCATTGTATCGGTTTCTTAAAAATCCTATCTTTTGACTAAATGGCATACTATGAACAAGTGATTTGAATAGAGATATTGAACTTACTATGAACCCTATTAGTACGAATATATTGGGAATTCGAAAAAATAAATTCGTGCAAGTTTTGAGTTATGTGAAGGGGCGAGTCCAGACATAATGGACTTGGTATAGACTCTATTAGTACGAGATATATTAGTAGTTGGAAAAATAAATTCGTGCAAGTTTTGACTTACGTGAAGGGGTGAGGCGCTCAGTCCTCCCGGTAACGAGATTCATTTTGTACACAACAGTCCACGGCTGGCGCCTCCGCTTCGCCGGCTCCTTGGTGGACACAAACACCAAATACTCCCCGTCCTGGCCAGCAATGCAAGCGCTATCCTCCATCCTCACACCATCTGCTCTCCCATAAACATCCGCCAAACTAAACACTCTCGGCCTCTTCCCATCCTTAAAGTCCAGAGCTACATGAAATGTCTCCAGGCTCTCTCGCTCGGACACGAAGATGGTCCCCGAGACACGGCCCGAATCAACGTCAGCCTCGTTGATCCCGTGGTGCACAAACAGAGGACGCTTGAGCAGAGTCTTGAGAGCCGCGGGTGGGATGGAATGGCCATTGTAGTTGTAGGATACCTCGTCGGTCATTTTCACCTCATTTTTGAACTGTGGAAATGAGGTGCAGAAGATATCTAAGGCCACGGGCGGACGGTAAGTTGTGAAGAAGGCGATGCTACCTCTCTCCTCGCCCATGATAATTTTAGCTAGGAGACTACAAAAGTAACTTATTTGAGAAGTAAGCTTAATAATACTTTGATCTCAGCTAGGAATGTGGAGTGTATTTATAATTCTAGGCGTCTTGGAGTTGTATACATTTCTATCCACCAAAGAATTTATATATTTATACTGAGCACATTGGATAGCCCAGTCGTGTGTTTATCCTCTGTTGTCCTGGGATACCTGGGTTCAACTCTGACTCACCTTGAAATTATCAATATCAGAATAGATGCTAATTTGTAAGGCATATAAATCATTGTCAAAAAAATATATATATTTATACTTAGCAACCTTAAAGTTAAGGTCGGTCGAATTTTTTTCTCTTTTTTTTGTTAACAGAGAATTTTTAGATCAAGTTTGGACAATTATACTAGACCCAACACCAACACCAAATAAATCGAGCGTTTTTATATTGGTCGAGTTTTTTCACATCGATCGAGTTTTTAACTATCACATTCAAGCATTTTCTTATCATCTTCGAGATCGAACTATATATAAATATGTCGATTTTGAATCCTTCATCAATATATTCTCAAAAAAAAATTTTTTTTTTTTTTGGCTAATTTATATTCTCAAAATTATCGGACTGACAAAAAAAAGTGCCTATCCCATTGTCCGAGTCTCGAAGATCAATGTAAATTATCGAATTCTTGACATAAAGAATGTCCACCTTGTTTCACGATGGATAGAGCAACAACTGTGTATTTGGAATTTAATATGGAATTATTGTTAACAGTCAAAAGGTAGACGCGGCCAGTGTAATCATAATGACGGTAGAAGCTCATGTCAGTATGACACCCCAACAAGTAATGCTTTGTTCTAGCAAAATGGTCAAAGGGATCGTTCTAACAACCATAGCTCTGTTCTTTTCCTGGCTTATGTTTAAATAGAGCTGTTCACGAACCGAGCCGAGCCGAGTTTTGACCGAACCGAGCCGAGCTTTAATTTTTTTTCTGACGAGCCGAGCCGAGCCGAGCTTTTTAATCGAACAAAAATTGTGTTCAAGCTCGGCTCGTTAACTAACGAGCCGAACACGAGCTTGTTCGCGAACAAATACGAGCCGAGCCGAGTCGAGTCGAGTCGAGCCGAGCCAGAAAAAAAATAAGGACAAACCGCTAGTTGACTCTTAAAATAGCTAACCTAATAATTTCAATTTTTTTGAAACTTTGTTTATATCACTAAAATGTATATATGTTAACATCCATACAGTTGGATCGGTAAAAAATATTTTTTAAAATATTGAAACACTAAATTAGGATTAAACACTAGTTAGCGGTACTAGTCAAACTTCTACTTGCCTGTTAAAAACCAAATAAAATTATTATTTCCTAAAATTTTGTTTACATCACTAATATATATATATATATATATATATATATATATATATATTATGTTGAATTCTGAGTCCAATAACATATATAAATTATAAAAAAAACCCCGAAAATATTACATTTTTTCGAGCTTTAACGAGCCGAACTCGAGCCGAACGAGCTCGAGCCGAGCTCGAGCCGAGCTCGAGCCGAACATACTAAAAGCTCGGCTCGAGCTCGTTTACTTAACGAACAATTTTTTGTGTTCGAGCTCGAGCTCGTTAACTTAACGAGCCGAGCCGAACGAGCTCTTAACGAGCCGAGCTCGAGCTTGTTCGCGAACAGCTCGGTTCGTTAAACAGCCCTATTTTTAAACGCCCTTTGGCTTTGATAAAAATGTTTAAAAATTATTAATGTCTAGATCGTAAAGTTGTTGGATACAATTTTAAAACATTTCCGGGCTAGAAAATGAACGAAGAAACGTAATGGGCTTGTTCATAAGGTTATTCTTGGACAAAATCTAGCACAAGTATCTCGGGCCATTCACAAATTTGAGAAGTGGGCGTTGGTTTTTTTAGTTCTAAGGAACTAAGTAGTAAGTACAAAATGATATGGCCGATGACGAAAACTAAGAGGTCGATTCCAACGGATTGTTGCATTGCTTTTTTTATTTTTAAGTAGAAAGTCAATTCAATAATAAAAAGTCATAACTGATTAATCCATTCTTCCTGAAATCATGCGATTTGTTGAAGATGAGATATTTGCAAATACCCTCTTCCCCACATCCAATTGAAGTCAATTCTGTTTGAGTTATCAAAAGGAGGGAAATAATCAAAACTCTCACTAAGGAGGAAAACAACCTAACTCTGACCGAGTAGAGATTACACCAAACCGAAAAATAAATAAAAATAAATAAATCTTAGATCAATCAGATTGAAAATCCACCAGCTTGAAACAGAAAAGAAAGACGGGAAAATCTCCGATGGTTTTAGATCTAAGAAATTTCCTGAAAATAGATTTGGAGCAGAACCACAAGAACAAGAGAAATCGGACTGAAAATCCACCCGCCTGGAAGAAAGACAACAAAATCTTTGAAGAAAACAAAATAAGTAATTGATTTGAGGTTTTCCAACGGTGAAAACTGATGGGAGCCAAGGAGGCTACGAAAAGAGAAAGGCTAGAGAGAATTAGGATTAAGGAGGCTAGAAAAAATTAGGGTGAAGGGAGTTTATTGGGAATAATCGTGTGTTATCAATATTGCATTGCTTTCTTGATGAAAGGTTAAATATACACAAGGGATAATCCAAAAAAAATAATGTAGAGGTGCAGCAAAATACAATATTTAAGTAGGTACTTAGGATATTTCTGGGTGAGGGCTTTTTATAACCACTTTTCACAAATACTGTCTAAAATGATCATGTGCAGGAACAGTGCCCAAAATGACCACTCAAACACGCAGTCACAATATGCGTGTGCAGTGAACAAAGAAAAAGCAAAGCATACGCATTCTCCATATGCGTATATGCTGTTGAGTCAGCACATTTAGGCATGTGGAGAATGCGCACTGTGCATAGTGCATGCGCATTCTCCACATGCGTGTTCTCTATATATTTTTAATTAAACATATACGCATATGTGAGATGCGTGTTTGAGTGGGTAAAATGGGCACCTTTCCCGAAGACGGTCATTTTGGGCACTTGACTCATGAAATAGTGTTAATTTTGGCATTTTCTCGATATTTCTTTTATCATGAATTTTAAGAGGCTTTGCACAATTACGCAAGTTTTGATAAAAAAAAAAATTTGCAGTGTTTCAATTTTCATTCCTTCTATCATTCCATTCTTATCACCCTTAACTAGAGTTAAAACTCTTATGTTGTGTTTGGTTGGGATGAATGAAAATGGAGGGAATGGAATGAGATTTGAACTCTAATTTAGTTGAATGTATAATAAATTCATTACTTCCACCATTCCATTCCTATCACCCTTAACTAAAGCTCAAACCCTCCATTTTGTGAAGGAATGCTTCATTTTTTATCATACTTATTTTCTACCCAAATCTTATCATTCAAAATTTGAACTCACTCATTTTTTTCAAAG
Organism: Daucus carota subsp. sativus; assembly: GCF_001625215.2. Lineage (NCBI taxonomy): Eukaryota > Viridiplantae > Streptophyta > Magnoliopsida > Apiales > Apiaceae > Daucus > Daucus carota. The sequence continues at coordinate 58,313,453 of NC_030383.2, read as the reverse complement.
TTCTCCCTCCTACTTTTTATTATTTTCATTTATTTATACTCATTCCATTCCATTACATTCCATTCACCCCAACCTAACACAACATTAGTTTTATGAAGGAATGCTCGATTCTTTATCATACCTATTTTCTAGCCAAATCTTACTCCCTCCGTCCCATAATAAACGTCCTCTTTTTTTTCAAGTTTTTTTTACGCATTTCCGAGCTTATAAAAACATAATTGTAGACATTATTTTTTCATATTTTTTCTTTTGTATAAAAATTTGAACTTCCTATTTTTATACAAAACAAAAAACACGAAAAAAAAAATAATATCTACAAGTATGTTTTTTATAAGCTTGCAAATGTGTGAGAAAAACTTGAAAAAAAAGGGGACGTTAATTATAAGACGGAGGGAGTATCATATAAAATTTGCACTCACTCATTTATTTCAAAGTCCTCCCTTCTACGATCTTATTATTTTCTTCCATTTTTACTTATTCCATTCCATTCATCTCAACCAAACACAATAGAATATTAATTTTTAATATATTTATATAATATTTTCGGGAGAGAGTTGGATTTGATGTAAGAGTGATATCCGTGGACCGTGGTCTGCTAGAATATAACATGAGTTGGTCTGTTGCATATAATGCTACAAGGCCCGGTATGTTTATATTTTTACTGAACCGACACACAACGTCCTTATACCGTTAGAATTAATTAATTTTAAATTTTAAAAGTCAATATTTTATTTTACAATTAAGATTAAAATCTGAAATTTTTACTACTTGTTTATAATATACTCCCTTTGTCCCATTAAATTTTATTCGTTTTTTCAATTGCTCGACACGCATTTTAATGCTCTCACAAAATATGGTTCCGTAACTTATTTTTAAGTTTTTTTTCTGAATAAAAATATAACATCCAAACTTTTATTCAAAAAAAAAAATATAAAAATAAATTATATAATTATAATTTATCGAAGTATTAAAGTCCGTGTCGTGTTCCCGTGCATCAATATATACAAAGCTATAGTTATTGAAACATTAGAGCAAGTCCAACACTATGCTAAGAGGTTCCCTAAATATATTATAAAATAATATGTCTTAGTGATTTAGCACAAGATTTAGCACATGAGCTCCAATAGTACTCCCTATATCCATTCCCTATTACTATAATAATATTAAATAGTGGAGGAGAGAGGGAAAAAAGAGAGGGAAATGATGTGAAGGAGAGAGAGAAATGAATATTTTAATGATAAAAATAGTTTAGAAGTGGCTAGCATATTCTAAAAATAGGGAAGGGGAGGCTTGTGCTAGTGATTTAGCACATCACTAGCATAGTGTTGGAGTGCAATTTTATCCCATATTCCCTATTTTTGGATTTAAGACTTGATTTAGCACACCTATTGGACTTGCTAGTCTGTCCCGCATACTCGTCCTCCAGGATTTTCCTTTTCGGTAACACTAAAATCTACCGTGACGACCCTTTGCCGTCGGCTAGTAAATTTTTAGGCATTGTTCTTTATCTCTTTCTGATTTATCCTTTTCGCTTTATTTTACTGAAGTAGCTGGTTAGTCACACTGCAACACAACATGGTCTCTCCGTACCTCCATGACAGGCCACTTCACAGCATAGCCGTTTGGTTTATCAGCTACCATTGTTGTAAGAGTTGTTGCTTAATTACTGATTAATTTATATTTTATAATTTATTGCATTAATTTAATTTTCAATTATTTAATTAGTTATTTAATTAATCTTTAATTAATGCAGTCAATCTCTGATTAATCATTGTTCTGTATTTTCACAGAATAAGTATTTGATTACACGCAATTTGAAAACCCCAGATTGGACGTTCCGACGTTCTCACGTCCATGCTGATGAAATACGTGGTAGATTAGTTTACAACACAAATTGGGGAGGGTATCATACTTGAGGATATATTAAAGATGAATAGATGATGAATAAATGCTTTCAAGATAAAAAGATAAAATAGACTTGCTAGGGTTTGGTGGAGCGGCTGAGTGCATCTACTAGTCAAGTTTCTCTATTACTCACGCAAAGAATTTGCCCTTCTTTTGTGCGCAAGTGTATAGATTACAAAGGCTTGAGCATCGGAGTGAAAGCCCTCAAAATTTCGAAAGGTCAGTTCAAAATATTTGGGGAAGTAATAAATTAATACATACTCAATATCTCGTATTAACACAAACAGTTTTATCGCAAGAACACGTAGATTTTAATTTGTGAGAAGAAAATGTAGTTTCTGTTTGAGGCGATGAAGCAGAAAAGAGTAACGCCTACTTTCATGAGAACATTGGGACAAACGTGGATTGTAATATAAATATTGCTAACCAATCTGGTAGCACCAGTGCTCCTTCATGGTGCTTGTTGACATTCCTAACTCAATTTCGGTACTTTTTTCAAGGTTTCAATCTCGTTCGTTCGATACGAGAAACGGGTGGTGGAATCGAGCGTACCCAGTCGGAGAAGTGGTCCTACTCATTTCTCATAAGCCATAAACAATTTTTGTGACCTGAGATAAAACTAATTACTTTGCATTTTTTTGTGATTATCTAGTCATATTATTATCATGTACAAAGTATTGTTTTAGAAATCGGTCAGAAACCAACCGTTTTAAAGTTTACATGAGATTTATCGGAGATTATTTGGATAAGTTCAGAATTTTTGGTCAAATTAGTGTAAAGTTTTTTAAAAAAGTAATCAGAATTTTATTATAAATTACGGATCTTTAGACTACTGTGTACAAGCAAAAGGAGTAAATTCAAATTTAATGTATATTTAGAAATATTTCCAGTTAATAAATGTTTTATAATTTTAATCTTTCGGCTTCAGTTCTAAACGACTAATTGAATTTATTATGTGCATTTTCTTCTTATCTGTCCGTCTTCATACTCATTTTTAGCAGATTATAAATTCTCAAAAGTGAGTACTTAATTAAATTTATAGAAAGTGTTTAATATATTTAACTATAGGCGTTGGAAATTCAATTGCCCTAGTAAAGTTCTCTAGTGTTAGAAGAGTGACCAAACATTGCTCGCTTGCATGTGTTCATTAAATATTCTCTCACAATCTGCACTGCCTCAATTCAAAATTATTAAAATTATCATAAATACAAGCACACCCAATTTATATTTGATGTTTTTCCATTTCCCAAATTAAAGGGACCCAGCCAGTTATTACCTTTTCTTTTCTCTTACTGCGGTAAATTTACATCTGAGTATTTTATTTACCGCACAGACATGTTATAAGAGCCCCCACGAACCCTGCCTCTTCTTTTCTATGCAGCCCCATCCATACCATACACTTTGTTTGTTTTAAGTTTTAACTAACTCACTCATTCACTGAGTGTGTGCTTTCTGTGTGTTAAAATGGCTTTTAACAAAATCACACTCTTCTTGTGCATTGCTGCTGCTTTTCTCTCTCTACTCAACCCCAGCTCCGCTAGAATCCCCGGCGTCTTCACCGGCGGCGCTTGGCAGTCTGCCCATGCCACCTTCTATGGCGGCAGCGACGCTTCCGGCACCATGGGTAAAACTCTCTCCCAAAATCCTTTATAGAATCTTTGTAAATTAGTATATAATATTATAAATCTCGAAACAGAATCGAACCCGGGAACTGAGACGAGGTTCTTATCATTTTTAATAGTGAGTAGGGTTTTGTAGCGAACTGCAGGACATGATTTAATTCGACCCAAATTTGAAATCTGATATCTAAAAAATTTAGTAAATATCACTAATATTTTTTCTGTAAAATATATTAGTCATTTTTCGAAATTTTAGTTACGTCATTTACGGCTAAAAGAAATGTAGGTGTTATTTGTTGATATAAAAGAATAATTGTGACAAGATTTAGAGTTACATTTTGCATGGTACTATAAAAATGATAGAAAAATACTTTTTGTTTTTTTTAATTTGTGTGAATTTGTTTAGGTGGGGCATGTGGATATGGGAATCTGTACAGCCAAGGCTACGGTGTAAACACGGCAGCGTTAAGCACGGCGCTGTTCAACAACGGGCTGAGCTGCGGTGCATGTTTCGAGATAAAATGTGACAGTGACCCAAAATGGTGTCACCCTGGAAGCCCATCTATTTTAGTCACGGCTACTAACTTTTGCCCACCCAACTTTGCCCAAGCCAGTGATAATGGTGGCTGGTGCAACCCGCCCCGAACCCATTTTGACCTTGCCATGCCCATGTTTCTCAAGATTGCTGAGTATCGCGCCGGAATTGTCCCCGTTTCTTACCGCCGGTAAGTTTTGCTTTCTTTTATTCTCATATTTACTGACTGTCTTTTTCTTACATTTGCTATTTTATCTTTTGGACTGTTTTGCCCCTCTATTCTGGGATACTTGCTTGTGGTTTGTTATTATGGAGGTTATTTTGGTAGTTTTAGTCAAGTTATTGGACGGAAATACCCCTTAAGAATTCATAATTACACAACTTAAAATTTCCAGAATTGTGAGATCAACAGAACTGCTCCTTGTACTTTCAATTACCTAATTTAAATAAATTTTTACAACGGAATTTTGTTTCTATGGCGTCGAGCAAACTAGGTGGGGGTTTGATTAAATTTATTTTTCAAAATTAAGAATTTATTCTGATTTTTATTGAAATAAATTCTTACTTCTTGCTAAATAAGGAATATAAAAAATTTCCTTAACAGTGTCTAAAAGCTCCCCAAACAGGACATAGGTAAAGCATAGTGATCTCGAACCAAAATCTGTAGAGGAGTGATTTATTATGATTCGGCTGGAAGTAAATTAATTTTATCGATTCGAAAATAGACCGAACATAGAGTTTTTCAGAATAATAACAGAACGAAAATGTACATTATAATTAGAACGGCAACAAAACACAGGTCATATGCTCACAAGTCACCATAGGAGTGGTCTGAGAGAACAGGATAACTGAGCAGAGTGTATAAATAGAAAAGCTACTGCAGATTTTCTCTAATTGATTCCAGCTTTTTTACGCGGTTTCGTACACATTTCGTTTTGTAACTTTCTAGAACAAAATCTGATACCCCATCTCTCACCTTACATTTTCATGTTACTTGCGAGTAAAAGGCGCCAGGGGTGTCTGTCAAAAAACAAAAGGCACCAGGGGTGAGATGGTAATTTAAGATTCTGTTACCAGAAAATGAGGGAACACAAATTCAAGTAGGGTCAGTCAAGCTTAATTTGCAGACAGTAGAGAGAGGTGATTGCACTGCCCCCAATACGCGTTTTCTAGGGTCACCCTGTTTAACTCCTCCATCCCCATGCCCAATCTCCTTTTTTAACCAACGCCGCCTCCTTCATTTAATATATCAAACCCGAATTTCAATCCCCAAATAATTCTAGTATATCTGCCCCTAGAGTAAAATTTTGGAAAAATAATACTCCGTCCGTCCCAATTTATGTGAACTGGTTTAATTTTCACAGAGATTAAGAATCCCAATTTATGTGAACTGGTTTGATTTTCACAGAGATTAAGAAATATGTAGTAAATGTAGTTGAAAAGTGGGTAAAGTGGTGGGACCCATCAATATTTAATAATAGATTTAAGATAGTGGAGGAAAGTAGCGGGTGTAATAGTGTTTATTTAATAAAAAGAGAGTATTAAATATAGAGGTAGTAGGTGTAATAGTGAAAAGTAGTGTTCAAAAATAGTAAGTATTGGAGGTTCATTCTTTTTGGGACGTCTCGAAAAAGAAATGAGGTCACATAAAATGGACGGAGGGAGTATTAGTTCTTTTTTACGTGTTCATATTTTTTTTATCAAATTGATTGTATTTTGACTGAAATTTACAAATGTCATATAATTATAAAAAAATAAAAATTATATCATTAGAAATTATATTTATTCTATTTTAATATTCAACTTTTAGATTTTATAAATAATGAATAGATAATTTATAATGTTTAGTCAAAAAATTTACTCTTTAAAAATCAAAATGAATATATAATTAAGGACATAGAGTAAATTTCACTTGTAAAGTAAAATTTGAGAATCTTTTGATGAGAGGATGTAATATATTACTCTCTCCGTCATCTTTCTGAATTGTTATATTAAGAGAAGGAGATGTGTCACACACTTTCATGTAAAGTATAATTTTATAGCTGGTGTTTAAATTATTTTTATTTGAACAAATATTTAGCATTTAATTTTTTAAAACAAATTAATGATAAAATTGTATTTTATTAGAATATAAGATTATGTCGAAGTAATCAAAAAAAATAAGTGAAAAAGGGAATGCAAAACAAATTTAATTTTCGAGAGTGACTAGTATCTAGAGATGTGATATGCCGTATTAATGTGTGTGTTGGTTGGCAGGGTAGCGTGCAGAAAGAGGGGAGGAATGCGATTCACAATCAACGGTTTCAGTTACTTCAACTTGGTGCTCGTCACCAACGTGGCTGGAGCTGGTGACATCCAACGAGTCCTCATCAAGGGCACAAAGACCCCTTGGATGCCCATGAGTCGCAACTGGGGGCAAAACTGGCAATCCAATGCTGTGCTTGTGGGCCAGGCACTCTCCTTTAGAGTCACGGGCAGTGACCGTCGTACCTCAACGTCCTATAACATCGCCCCACCTCATTGGCAGTTTGGTCAAACCTTTATGGGCAAGAATTTCCGGGTTTAATATAATACACACACCTTACCTACATTATTATATTATTTAAAATAATATAATATAATATAACCGCAGTGTCTGTGTTTTTATTAATTAGTTTTGTGATTCTCCCGAGATTCCCAGCTTCATATTTCTCTCTTTTTTACCGGGAAAATTTGAAGTGATTTGGGTGGGATGAAGGGATGAGTAGTGGTAAAACCTCCTAGTATTTTAGTTGGGGGTGTGGTAACATTTTTTTTTACTTTTTACCTTAAGGGGTTTATCATGTTTTGTTTTATTATCTATTGTTGTTGCTTTAAAAGATAAAAGCAGCAACATTATTCATCAAGGGGATGAATTGAAAAAGTGTGTAAAAGAGGAGGCTGAGGGAGCTAAAAACAAATGTAGCCCACAGCTTCTTATGCTTATTAGTTACTTGTGTTAGTATGCTACTCTTTTATAATTTTGTTGTTACATTTTGTGTTATTGTAAAATAAGTACTTATTTCTCTCACAGGGATACAGTTAAAAATTACTAGTTGATAGCCTGTGCCAAGCACGGGTTTAAATAAAATTTTAAAATTTGTTATTTATTAGAAGAATAATGTCTTTTTTAATTATATTATTATATTTTCATTATACCTATTTAAATTATTGTTTTTAAAAGATATTTAAATTATTGTTATTTAATATAAGATTTTCTAATTATTAAAATTTGATCATACTTTAAATTTATTTCATAATAATATGAGTCCATGTTCTATGGAGTCCACAAAATAAGAGTATTGTTGTCCAAAATTATTTAAAAATACTCTACTCGTTTCAATTTTAATTTTTTTAGTCTATAATATTTGTAAACATCTGACAATTTGCAGGTTATGTTCTACAATATAACCGTTGCAATCAAAAGATAAAACAATTATATTATAAATCACTAAACATTATATATGTTCTAAAATATAACTCATAAGTAGAATAATGATTTGATATCAAATATCTTGACGTAAGTCTAGAGTTTTGATTCTTTTATTATATGTTGCAATATGGATAATGACTTCATTTTCTTTGAGTTTCTATTTGTCAAGTCAGTGTTGTCACCGCCTAATTCGTCTTTATCGTAATCTTATGAAAAACACTAAATGATAATAATTATTATTATTGAAAAATAAATGACCAAATTTTTTGGTACTTTGATATCAATATCGAATCTTGTTTATTTTAATTCTAAAATATGATTGAAATTTTATAGATTTGTTTCGTAAATTATATTGTATGAGTTTTAAATATTAAAACGAATATTTGACGTATGTCTAGAGTTTCGGTTCTTTTATTATATGTGGCAATATGGACAATGACTTCAATTTTTTTTTAAGTTTCCATTTGTCAAGTCAGTGTTACCACCGTCTTATTCGTCTTTATCGCAATCTTCTAAAAAACACTGAATGATAATAATAATTATTATTAAAAATAAATGATCAAGTTTTTTGATACTTTGGTATCAATATCGAATCTTATTTGTTTTAATTCTGATATATGATAGAATTTTTATAGATTTGTTTCGTAAATTAAAGTGTATGAGTTTTGAAAATTAAAACGAATATTTGACGTATGTCCAGAGTTTCGGTTCTTTTATTATATATGTTGCAATATGGACAATGACTTCATTTTTTTAAGTTTCCATTTGTCAAGTCAGTGTTACCACCGCCTTATTCGTCTTTATCGCAATCTTCAGGAAAACATTGAATGATAATAATAATTATTATTAAAAAATATATGACCAAATTTTTGGGTACTTTGGTATCAATATTGAATCTTGTTTATTTTAATTCTGAAATACGATAGAAGTTTTATAAATTTGTTTCGTAAATTAAAGTGTATGAGTTTTAAAAATTAAAACGAATATTTGACGTATGTCTAGAGTTTTGGTTCTTTTATTATATGTTGTAATATGGACAATGACTTATTTTTTTTAAGTTTCCATCAAGTCAGTGTTACCACCGCCTTATTCGTCTTTATCGCAATCTTCTGAAAAACATTGAATGATAATAATTATTATTTATTAAAAAATATATGACCAATTTTTTTGGTACTTTGGTATCAATATTGAATCTTGTTTATTTTAATTCTGAAATACGATAGAAGTTTTATAAATTTATTTCGTAAATTAAATTGTATAAATTTTAAAAATTAAAACGAATAATTTCGTTGACATTATTATTCTATTGATAGGATATTATATTAATATCAATATGAACTCCCTATTTATTTGAACTCTGAAGTATGATAAAAGATTTATAGAGTTGTTACGTATATTAAATTATTTGAGTTTTAAAAAATTAAAACAAATAATTTTGTTGGTAACATATTTTTATTAGTAAGATAATTGTTATAATAAAAAATCCTGTCAAATATAGAAGTTTTTTTTTGATAATAGTAATAATTGTTAAATAAAAATTAATATGATGATAGCCAATTTTTTATATGAATTTTATAGAACTGTTTCATAAGTTAAATTGTTAGCGAGATTTAACTGTGCGAATAGGATAAATGTTATATTACAAAATCCTAAACACCATAGAAGTCTTTTTATATAGTAGTATAATAATTTTAACCAATATTGAAATTTTTATTAATAAAATCCGAATCAATATAGAAGTCTTTTCATAATTATATAATAATAATTATAAAATCCTAAAAATGTATAATAATAAGTATAAAATCCTAATAATATGAAAATCTTTTCATAATTCTATAATGATTGTTCTTATTAAATAAAAAATTTATATTACATTGTCCTAATAAATATTGAAGTTTTTAATAATAAAATTCTAATCAATAAAAAAGTCTTTCAGTGTCCTAATGAATATTGAGGTCTTTAATAATAAAATTCTATTCAATATAAAAGTTTTTTAATAATAATATAACAATGACTATAAAATCCTAATCAATATGAAAGTGACCAAATTTTGGTACTTTTGGTACCGATGTTCCACCGAAAAGTGGTTTCGCTTATTAATAAAGGGTATTGATGTGCGATGGTCAAATAAATCAATCCATTTATTTTTTCCTTTTCCGTCTAGAAAGAAAAAAACAGATCGATGAAGGCATGAAGCGATCTTGAGTCTTCAATATGGTGACAAGCTTAATTAGCTACACATATTGACCTTGGGCCAATGGCACGAGCCCAAAAGATGCCTAAACTCTCATGGACATACCTCAAAGACCTCAAGCCACACACTAAAAATAACAGATGCTCGGTAAAATCATATTATCAAATCTATGTTGTTACATTTCAGCGCCGAAAGGTGCCATTTGGAAAAAAACATGGTTTGGTATATATTCAAGATTGCCTAATTAATCTGTGTTTTAGTTTTCTTCCTGCTATAGGATATATTAGCTCTACATATATATAGAAAATAGCATGAGTTTGAGTTGTTCTAAAAATTGGCTAATTGACTGATTAATCGGTATTCGGACGAATACTGATATAATTTATAAAAATCAGGTCAAAAATTGGTTGATACAAAAATCGGTGAAAAATGATTAAATCGATACTTAATTGATGATTAATCGGTCAAAATTGAATCAACAGGGTCAAAAATCAGATTAATTAGTCAGAGTATTGAAATTTGTAAAAAAATTGCGAAAAATCTAAAATCAAGTTTTATGGAGTCTCCATTTCATTGGATCAATGATCCAATTAATCGCCGATTTTCTGATTCTAATTGATTACTTCACCGGTTAGTTTCTATTCCCGTTTTTTAGAACACTGTTATGAATTGTTTTTCAAAATAAATCTTTATTTTATGAATATAAATTGCCGAACATGCCTTTTATCTTTTTTTTTAACAAGGATAATAATTCAATAATAAAAAATCATACGGCATCTACATACATGATCGAAATTGAACAAACGCGTGATAATATCGTTGTTGAATCCTTCCATCTTGGATAGGGAACCAAACGATTTTTTGAAGAGATATATACATATTGTAATCCTCCAACTGTTGTTTTGAGCAATCAACCATAGATGTATCACCATAATAACTTTCATCATCAAATCAACACCATGAAAATCAACACCATCAAAATCCTGCAGATCTAGGATCCCGGACATGACAAACTGTAAAGAAAATCAAAATCAAACTCTCACACAAGGAGAGACCAAACAAAACCCAAATAAATTGGGAACTTATTAAACGAAAGCAAAATATGAACGAAAACTGCTAAAAAGAAGAAAAGATTGGGGTTTTCCACCGGTAAAAGTCGATGAAACCCCTCAGATTATAGAGGCGGCTACTTCAAGAATAGAGAGAAAAGAGAGAATAGATCTCTATTTTAGCTTTCTGATGTCTGGTGTCGATTTTATAGCTTTCTCATATTTGGTAATTGGTATCTAAACCCTATCCTGCCTTTCGGCCGGTGTTGTCTTTTTCCCTCTCTCAAGCCCCTAGCTCAACTGATACAAACTTACGAAAAGATAAATAAAAAGATCAAACATACATGAATAACATTAAGCACTAGCCTTTTACGTGTAATTGACCAACTTAAATACTCCCTTCTTCCCATAAGAAATATATGTTTATTTCGAGTATTCTATAAAGCATAGTTTCATAATATTTTTAATTTTTTTTAATTAAAGTTTAAACAACAAATTTTAATTAAAAAAATTTATAAAAAATATTATAAAATTATATTTTACAAAAATATTAGAAAACATACCAAAAAATAAGGTATACAATTCATTACATGGATGGCTTACGTGTTAATCAATATTCTCTGTTGTGATAGAATAGCTGAAGTGTTATGGGCCATCCTAAAGTTCTTCAAGAATAATATTAGGAGCCGTTTGGTTCGCTTTGGAGAAACAGAATGGAATGCAGAAAGGGAAATGCGGAGAAAGTAAAGTAATGATCCTGAATTGTTTTACCTGTTTGGTTTTGTTGCAGAAACGGAATGGAAATTTGTGTGATTAATTTTATATTCGATTTTTTTAATATTATATAATTTCAAAAGAGTTAAATGTATTCATATCTATAACAAGATAATTTATTTACATTCTAATAAATTAATATAATTTATTTAACCATACTATTAATTTTTTAAAATAAATTAACATGTGAATTATGTCACAATTATATTTAATTTAAAAAACTATATTAAAAGTTATTTTTAATTCTTAAAAATATTTTATATGATAATCTTTTATTTTAATTGTTTAAAATATGAATTATAACTCAAAACAGAAAAAAGTGAGGAAAGGGAATCCAAATACCTAGTTGGGGGGTGGGGAATGAGTTATGAGCATTATTGGGTAAACCCACTACTAAAAACGGGGAAAGAGAATGATGATTTTTATAAAACAAACACGTACAAAAGGAATCAATCAGGATGATTACCTTTCCCTTTCCTGAATACCTGACCAAACGGCCCCTTAAGTTACTTATCGTGAATATATTTTCTACGCTTCATATGTGTCACATATTCTATGATATAATAATTGATCGAATGACCGGTTAATACATACCAATACATAAGTTAACAAACTTAAATATTAAACAAAAGGAAGATAAAAATTTCTATTCATATTTTGTATAAATTTTGTTGAAACATTCCATATTATATTGGGAAAATAGATTTTTTGCCACTCAACTTATAGCGTTTTTAGAAAGTTACCACCCAACTAATTTATTTTTGCTTTTCGTCACTAATGTTAGGTTTGGTTTTTTTTTTAGCCACAAACTTAGGTTCAGATTTGATTACTAGTATTATGATAATTTTTTTGTCACTAAACTTATTGCATCTTTAAAAACTAACCACTCAACTATAATTTTTTTATTTTACTCACTAGTGTTAGATTCAGCTTTTTTTTTTTGTCATAGAAGTTAGGTTCGGATTTAATTATTAGCATTACATATTATGTGTAGCATTATTAAAATGGGAAAATTAATTTAAAGGTCCCTGAACTATTGGTATTTTATTGTCTGGGTCCCTGAAATAAAGATTCCAATATTCGGATCATTTATGTTTTCAATTTTCTTGTTTGAGTCTTTCCGTTAACTGACGTTAGAATCTCGATGACGTGGCAGGATTGTTGACACGTGTATATGAATTTTATTTTAAAGATCCCTGAACTATTAGTAATTTTCTTGTTTGAGTCCTTTCATTAATTTAAAATTTATTATGTATTAAGATACTAACATTTAATCGACTTGGAAGCTATTCAATCTTTAGTACAATTTAAGTTTTTAAATTTGTAATTTTTTATTTCGTATATTAATTAATTAATTAATTAATTAATAAACATTAGTTTATTTATTGTGTAAAATAAACATTAATATATTTATTTTGTTATATTAATAAATATATTAATGTTTATTTTACTATGTTATATTACTGTTTTAACTCGTGTTTCTATGTATCTTAATTTATTGTGTATTAGTTTTTTTTATCACAGAATAAATGACATGTAAAAGAGACTTGCCAAGAATATTATTGTCATAACAAACGCAAAGGTTCTGTTAAAAAAAACGCAAAGGTTATAGTTATATTGTAAAAAAAAGGCTCACAAGACATTGTCAAAAAATCTAATAACAAATCAATTTTGAGTTTATTTAACTTAAAAGCTCTGTAACAATTCAATATTAATTTGTCAAATAACTATTAATATTAATTTTGCAAAAATTCCAATTAGTGTTACAAATAATATTATCTTTTAGACGTCTAAAACAATTACGAATTAAAAAATTTAAGTTGTACTAAAGATTGAATACCTTCTAAGCCGATTAAATGTTAGTATCTTAATACATATAAATTTTAGATCATTGAAAGGACTCAAATAAGAAAATTACTAATAGTTCAGGGACCTTTAAAATAAAATTCATATACACTTGTCATTAATTTTGCCACGTCATCGAGATTCTACCGTCCGTTAGGATCTCAGTTAACGGAAGGACTCAAACAAAAAAACTGAAAACGTAAGTGACCCGGATATTGGAATCTTTATTTCAGGGACCCAGACCATAAAACACCAATAGTTCAGGGACATTTAAATTAATTTTCCCTTATCAAAATATAATGGTAGTATGTAATATTTTGAAGATTTGATATATGTTTGTATCTTTATATATAGTACTTTTTATGTTTACAAGGTCGTTCACCTTGGATGATAAGAATTTTAAACGCATTTTATGGCCTTTAAAAGTTGTAATAAGTTGAAATTAAATCCAGTTTATTTGACGTAATAAGTTGTCGTTTGTTCGTAAATCTTAATCAATTCTAGCTTGTATTTCATCCGGTAGTATCAAAATTAATCTCAATTAATGGAACAACAAATCACGGTTTAAAAGGAAAACCCTATGGCTTTTCTTGCTGTCAAGAAAATAACAAAAGATAATGTCAAACAAACTTGAACGAAAAATTGAAATTTGTATTGAGCTTAAGGCTTATTGTTGAAACAAATAAATGGATTATTGGAATGAACCTCTGGGTCTGGGTCCGGCTCAGTCCCCTGGATCGATGTTCTGGTTCATGCATATATGGAGCAGTGATTTGCATATGATGGCGATGGCCTAATGGGTGATCAATTTCAACTAAAAGGATGATTGTGTGTGGTTGTTTGGATCTGTTTGATAATAAAGAAAATACTGGAGTAATATTTATTATGAAATTTGGTTTTTAAGGAGATGGATATGAGTGTATTCGGTTGTTTAGATCTATTCAATAGTAAAGAAAGATGATGGGATTGACATCGTACTACTAGAAAAACCGATAAATTTGACCGTCATTTCCGGTCAAATTTAGTTAATTTTGACCGGAATCGGCGGTCAGTCATGGCTTAGTGGATTTTAGCCATCTCCGGTATAGTTAAATTTGACCGATAAAATTGACTGGTTAGTTTTGAATGTTTAAAATTGACCGCCAATTTCGACCGCTTTCGGTCATTTTTGCTAGTGTTTTCAAAGTCCAAATTTTCATGAAAATTCAAATATCCCGCTTATTTTTAATTTAATTTCACCAGATCGGTCAAATTTATAAATTTGACCACTTGTGTTCAGTCATATCTATAAATTTGACCACTTATTTTAGTTAGTCAATTTTATATTTTTGACTAGAAAGTTGTAGTCAAATTTATAAATTTGACTGAGGTTGGGTAGTCAAATTTATAAATTTGACAGTTTTCATTCAAATATAATAAGTTTAATTCTACTGAAAATAGTCATATTAATCAATTATATTACCCAAAAAAAAACCATGACCTTGCTATACTTTGCAATTTAATGTAAACTTAAATTAGATAAACATTATAAACAAATTTGATTATATACCATTCATAACTGATACCATTCATAACTAATACTATAGCATTTAGAAATTCTATCACCATGGATAGGCTAACAACTTAGAACATTATATGCATACATCTACTTGTGCATTTTAGTGTTAAAAGTCAAAGTGAGTTTCAAAAAGTTAGCTTCAAAAGATGAGTTGTCCCTCGTAAAGCTTGTATCAATTACAAGGGAAATTGATCGGCTACTTCGTCTACGTCTTCATCATTATGGTTTCCGGAGATGTCGCGATCCATTAGAGCTTTTTCAATACTTGCTAGTACCCTGCAATTGAATAAAATAATGAAAATATTATTGGAATCCAAAAAGTGACCTAGAGATTAAACTATACAAGCCACACATAAACACAGATAAATCATGGAGGCCTACATAAAATAGAAATTTATACATATACTGACATTACAGAGCTAGTAGAAAATACACTGCGTAGTTGACAACTTGTACATGAAGCTGGCTACTATTACTGTGAAAGCACGTTGAAGAATCAAATAAGCAATACTGAACCTCAAATTTTTTGTAGTACCAGGCAAATAGATATAGATACATAAATGCTAATTTCCGTGCATACCAAAAGTCATAGATCCATTTAGAATCAGATTGTGATGTTTTTCAAAGAATCACATACAAGAAACAAGAAACAACAAGTTTACGCCAAAAAGGATCTAAATTGGAAACTAACAGCTTGGTGAAAATAATTTTTAAATTAATGCAGATTTCGCAATCTATTTATGTATTGATTTTCTACGACTAAAATACTATATTCTTGTTTCTAATTTAGTATAAGGGCTCTCCAAGTAGCGCAACAAACAATCAGCATTTAGTAGACTAGTAGCAGCTAAGATGTGCAACTACACAGATCTTCAAGAAATTCTTACGATAGAAAAACCTGGACAAGTCTCATTAATATATAAAAAAATTTTGATAGCAGATGATACTGGAATCAAAAAGATAGGGTAAGAGAGACAGAGAGTGAAACACAATTACCTCTAAAATGACCTTATCGTTCAATTTGAGGGCATCCACAACAAAAGCCGTTGCCAAGCGGATATACTGACTCCACGATGCAGCAAGAATCGGATCATCATGATCTAGAAAGGCCTCATCAGCTAGGCAATGCATCTGCTCATTTAAAAATCTACGTGGGATCTCGCTCATCTCTAAAGAACGAACCATGCCCGGTTTTTCTTGTAATGCCGACTCTATGAAGTGGATCTATCCATGTACTTTTGTGCTTGTCTGCAGAGGTATATATAATTTATTTCCCCTTCATATTTTGAAGCTTAATTTTTTCTATTAATAATAGTGGATTAAAGAGTTATCAAATACTCATAAACAACAAGTTCAAAAAAAATTAGGGCACCAAACAACTTACACTAATAATTAAGGTCTGAGACAGTAAAATGATCTTGTTACAATTAAATTGTTAAAAATTATATATGGTTCTAGTGGTCTTACTGGTCTTACTGCTTATGTGTTTCCATGATAGCATGATTCCACAACTTCTAATTCTCAACGAGAATGACCACTTAGTTAGCACTACAGCAACCAGGATGCTCATTTCATAAGTTACCTGCACGGTTGTAGCTCCTCTTGTCACTTTGTAGGTAGTTCCACAATTTCTACATTATGGTCCGTAACTCTTCTACTTAGCATGTTTAGGCGTTAATCATCCTCTCTGTCAACCTTCTTAGGGTGAGCTTTTTCGCCTCCCTCAATTCTACTATTGGTAGGTCTCTCGTAATTGGGCAAGACTATCTCTGTATACCCATCCTTGAACCTCTAGTAGTTAGTGAATAACCAGTTTTTTGGTCTTGTGTGTTTATCTTTAGGACCCAATTTATGGAATGACTTCTTTTCATATGACTGTACATTGCTTCTATGGTAAACATATATAGGGGATTAATTGGCAACAACCTATATATTTTAAACAAGTTAGTAACCACTACATCATCCTTCATTTCCTTACCATAATTGCAGATAAGTCCAATATATTCACCTCCAAAACGTCAATCCATTACCAAATCTATGGTTTCTCTTTTAATCCTGAAATTGGCTCCTCCAATTCTAGTAATTTTACATTTGCTTGGTCAATGATTATAAGGTTTTAGGCTCAATAATCTCTTCTTAATTATATTTCTTCTCTCATTGTCATCGGTATAAGATTTAGTTTATCTTAACTATAGCCTTCAAAGATTTGGTCATGTTTTCACATGAATTAAATATTACATATAGATTGATCTAATGATGTGTGCGTCTGTGAATTTGTTCTCTAATTTGAATTTTATCCTTCAGTTCATTCAATAGCTAGTAGTGTTATAAGAAAGTGTTGAAAGATAATTTATATGTCAAAATTTGTCATCTTTAAGTATTTTGTTAAATCATGTTCTTAATATTGTTTTACAATGAAACAAATTATAGTACTCCTACATGAGTCTTACATAAACGAGTGCACCAAATATTGTTTTGTACCAAAATAGTGTGTAAAATTTCTTGTTTTCTAAATTCTGCAATAAATAATCATGTTGTAACTTAGAAAAAAATGAACTTATTAACCACCAGTATTGTTGTTGGCTTTCTGCATTTAATTCCAACAAATCACAACGACATACTAGGCTTCTTATACTTGAGAATTTTTGGTTGAAGTCCTCCCTTTTTCATAATAGTGTTTTCATCCTAAATGTCAATTGTATGTGATAATTTGGATTCTCCCATATACATGACAATATGGGAACTTAGATAATATATATAAAAATCCAACTAATTTGTTATTTACAAATGAGAATCATCTTCCAATAATGAAAAGTAGCATGTTCATAGATTACACTGAATTTTAACTAAAAAATTGAGATATGTATTATGACCTTGAAACTTAATATTTAAAGATATATTACTACCCTGGATACCGTCAAGGATTTACACGAATAAGAATCAATTTATTGTATTATGGTCGACATATCTAATTCAAATCGATTCTAAATGACAACGAGAATCCATCTATGATTAATATATTTGGATATGGATTTAATTTGTATACCAATTTGATATCATATATATTCACATTCAAATGTTTAAAAGAAAATAAGGTATGAAAATTGAGTATAATTATTTGCAATATAATCAAACTTAAATGTTTTCATCATTTCTGTCAAAAAAAAAAAAACTTAAATGTTTTCATGATAGATCCATTTATATCAATATGTGAAAATTAGGTTTGAGCTACATCTTACCAATTAGAATCTGAAAATTCAAATCGAGGAAGTTAGCACATTAAACATGATAGGGGAAATAAGTTAAATTAGTAAAATTTTTGATGACCTCAATGTACATGGAAAGATTAAATAAAAAAATTATTGAGAGATTTTTCCATATATTCAACTAAAAATGGTCGAATATATTATTTTCGACCAGTTTTTTTCGACCGACTTTATTTTCGACCGTATACTTCCGATCGAAATTAGCTGTCGAATATAACCATTTTTCTTGTAGTGATATTTCTAATGTCATTGAAAATTCTAGTTTGCAAGTTGATGAAACTTAAACAATTTTATTTTTATTACATCGCATATAATTATGCCTAATTTATGGATCTTGTTCTTTCAAAATATTTCAATATAGTTATACGTAATATCTAATTACAAAGCTGGGATCTAAAACTTGAATATTCATCATAATTGTTTTTCAAAAAGACAATATTGTCGTTATGGTCTTAGTTCAATTTTGAATTCAATATATCGAGTACCATATAACAAAGTGATTTCTCGTCAATCTAATTCTTAAAAAAATTTAAAATTGTTAAATCTAATTTAGTATTTTGTTGCCTTTTGTATTTTACAATTATTTATAATAAGACAAATTAAAATTAATTCTATGCTTAATCAGACTTTTATATATTTTGCCTTGATCATGAAATATGAAAGAGTTTGTGTGGTTAAGAGGGATGTAACCTCTATGGTTATATATATGTTGGCACATGTTACTAATGTATTGAAAGCCAAATAAAATGCAAAAACTACTCCTTATGATTTTTCGCATTTCTGGTGACAATATCCACAATGAAAGGAGTGTAATTGGGTAGTTGCCGTTACTAGTTAGTTGGATGTCTAATTGTTGAGACGGTAATAATAGTATCTTGTACCTCATATAAATATAAAAATATATCTATGTGTATGTATATACATATCTATGTGTATGTATACATACATATATATATATATATGTGTGTGTGTGTGTGTGTGGTTTCACTGCACACAACACTTAAAAAAAGAACAACACATAACAATTAAAATATACATTTTTAAATTATGTTTTATACATAATTTTTTGACTGAAATTTTAAAATAGTATATACATGTGGAAGAGGGAGAGTGAAAGACATTTACACGACCTGCAAGATCAGTTCATGTGTGTCCTTCAACTAGCATTTTAAAAAAATATTTAAAAATTGTTAAGCATGCAATTCATAGCTTATTTTTAATTTTAGGATTTTTGTTTTGTAATTTTTGTTTCTTGAAATGTGTTGCCAGTTTCTAAATTTTTATAGATTGATTGACACTTTGCACCCATTATGTTAAAGCGCTTTTGCGATTTGGTCTCAAACAATGTTTTTTGGCATTATGCACACTAAAGTTTTAAAAGCGCTTCGCTTTGCACCCCTTTGACCACTCTTTTCACTGAGTGTGATACTACTAAAGATGGTTCTAGATGTTAGCATTATCTAGAATTGAATAAGAAAACCGATAATATGCTAGAAATTGTTTCGCAGTATTAGTCACCTTCTGCTACATTAAGTAGCTTATGGTGAGTCCTTTCACCAAAGTTTGTAGGGTGAGGTTAGTTTAGCGTCCTAATCTCCGCTACATCCGTTAATGGTGTAGGATGGGTTGGATGGAATTGGGCTCTTGTCCAACTGTGGCCTTCGATAAGAATTCTTGTTTAACTTGTACATAGTGCAAATTCTCTAATTTTTTGTTCAGTTATTCTGTTTGTGATAGGTGTGGGGATGAGTTTCTGCCACTACGCTTTCTCTAAAACCTATAATTCTCTCCTTTATATACTTGCATAGCCCTCAGATTGTTAATTTAAAGGGTGGAGTTATTAAAACTACTTGCCTCTATATCAACCAAGTAATGCTTGCTAATAATGTCAGTGTGTTGTAGGTTATTGCAGAATAATCACTTGTGTGGTCCTATTCCAGCGGACATTGGAAACCTTTCACAATTGCAAACTCTTGACTTGTCTGATAATCAGTTTACAGGTGAAATTCCAAGTTCATTAGGTTACTTGAGTCGTCTCAGTTACTTGTAAGTTTGCTTTGATAGTGTCGTTCGTATGTATTGATCTGTATCCTTGTGATATTGCTTTGGATTGTATTGTTTTTGCCATAAGTATATAATTATACCCCCAACAAAATTTCAGGAGGCTTAACAAAAATAATATGTCTGGACAAAATCCTAGACCTGTGGCAAAGCTTACAGGTGTTTCATTCTTGTACGTCATTCATTTTTGTAAGATATGCTTATCTAGTCTGCTAAAAAGTATGGATATTTAAAGTTATGTTGATTATATATCTTACAGGAACTTGTCATTCAATAATCTTAGTGGTTCAACTCCAAGAATATTGGCCAAGGGCGCACCTTTAGTTGTTCAAACAGGCCTTATCTTGATTAGGCGAACTATCAAGGTCTCTCTTATTAACAGTAATATCATGGGGTAGAATGGTGCAAGTAGGCAAATTCCTTCAAATTGTTTTAAAATACTCATGAAAAAAAAAATTAAAATTGTGGAATGCAAAATGTAAACCCCACATCTGTTAACTTCAAGGTGCATACTGCCAAAAAAAATTATTTGAGACCAAATTAAAAAAGCGCCTAAACATAAGGGGTGCAAAGTGTCAATCACTTATTTTTATAATTATGTCTACAATTTTAGTGATTTTCAATTAATTGGTGAGTGTTAGTTAATTGTGTTTAGAAATATACACTAATGCATACAAGTACATGGATGTGTATATAAAGAAAAACAAAAACTTCAAAAAATGAGGACCACTAGGTGTAGGTGATAATAAAACTAGTAGGGGATCATGTGGACTCCAAGTGCTCCATATAATTTGATTCTAATTATATAATATAAAACTCAATGGGAGTGACTTTTATACTACATATACTATTGTCCTCTAAGAAAAGTATCATTCAATAATATACCAAGAAAAGAAAATTCCTTCATATATAAAAGAAACCAGTTCAATTGTAAATGACCAAAAGTAAGGAAACCAGTTCAATGATAAATGACCAAAGTAAAAACCAGTTCAATGGTAAATGACCAAAGTAAGACTTAAGGGTTCATTTAGCAAAACAAATAAAATGATACATCTGAATGAAGGGAATAAATCAAAAATCTGAATTCTAAAGGCATGAATGATTCAACTATTCTCCAGGAGCACCTTCATGATCTTCAGACTTGACCGTCATCCCAAATCCAGCTGTCATCATCAGTCTTTTCCCAAGTTCCTCAAGAAGTCATCCCAATCTTCACCCTATGTAAGAAGTCAAAAGAAAAGATTTATTCATCCTGGTTTTCTAAATCAGAGAAAATCTAGATTAGCCAAGTTAAGTGTATTAACACACATGCCTGGTTTTGGTTGAGGTTTGGGTTAATGTCCAACATAGGGTTATCTGCGGCTGGTGGGATATGATTTAGTTCAGTTTGGTTGTCATCCACCCAGCCTCCATCAGCAAATTTTGCTCCACCACCAAATTGAACCAAAGCCGCCATATTTCCAAACTCACTTGGACCGCCAAAGAAATTGCCAATGCTCGGATCAAGCTGGAAGTCTCCCAACTGCACACTCAGGTTAAAAATAAATGGTTCAGTAACAGCAGAAAATTTAGAAGTAGTACAACATCATATATATATAATTTATACATGCCTGTTGATTTGCCCATAATGGATCTCCAAGCTGATTTGCATCAAAAGAAGTGGCAATGGTTGGGCCAAATTGTGTGTTTGCCAACTACACACACCATTAAAACTCTTAAATGTTTGGACTGGGAACAACAAAAGAATTTATATGTGGTGGAAAAATATAAGATAGACTTGCCTGTTCATTCACTCCGAAGGTGATTTCAGATTGATTGGCGCCAAATGAACTTTGAAAAATTGCATCATGATCAACTTGTACATTTCCAATCTACACAAAATCAGGAGATAATTGATTTAGCGGTTTGGTAGCACGGATAATTTATTGAAGTTATAAGAAATTACAAGGAAGTATTTATCTACATATAGAAACTGCGTAGATATGAAATTCGGCTAATTAAGTACCTGCAGAGTAGTATTTGCCAGATAGTTGTCCTGCGGTGGCACCACAGTAATTTGATTATAGTGACTAGTCTGATTAGCCTCATTGTTCAGATTCTGCATTATATCATTGTAAGCACTGCTGCTCTCAACCACATTCTTCAGCTTCAAATTACCAGCACCTAGAAAATATGTAAGGTCACAGTGTTCAGCTGTAGGCATAGCTACATTCACATCACCACTTTGACTAGTGACACCCCCCTGCTGAAGTGTAGGCATGGCGACATTGCCAAAACTTTCTAGAGTAACTGGTGTATGTGAAGCTACATTGGAAGAAGAAGCATAATTGTTGGGAATCAACATATCCTCTTCTGCACAAACAAGAAGTATATCAATATTATTAGATCTAGGTGGTTAAGATAATATATCAACTTATTAGTTTTGGTTATGATAAATTAAATTACCAGCTTCTTCATATGGTGGTAAGGGTCCCGAAGCTTCAATTGGTTTTGCCGACTTACCAGTCCTTCGTTGCTCCAAGAGCTGATTAACCAAAATCTGGTTTGGATTTCCCCTTACAATGGTAGAGTAATATTTATAATCAATCCAGTACTTCGAAGAATCTTCAAGACTTGTCCTCCCATCCAGAATGCTTGCCAAATACTTACGAAATTTCTGCGTTTTACATGTCAGTCCTATAATATTAATACCCTTAAAATTTACATCCATTACAATAGTTGTAAAAACAATGTATATCCTACAGGAATTTGTTGCACCTGCGAGTCTCAGCTTTGTTGGAACTAAAATTTATTGTGTCTTAAACCCACATTTCTAGAAGGTACAGTAAATTTTAAATGCATTAATAACTCAAGTTCAATACCTTGTCTTCTCTTGTTCTACTAAAAAAAACATTTAATAAATTAAGCTAGATTATTTTACGAAAACCTGCAGGTGGCTGGCCACTTGCTCCCGGGTAAGCCAATGCACGTTCATCTTTTCCAGAATATTTTTTGGAACAGAGTCTGCAGTCATGAATAAGATTTACACATACCAGTATAATTTTATGATGTCGTATTAATAACACATAAAATTATAAGCATGAGATGCAAAGATGGATAGCTTACCTCGAGGACCGAGGATCAACATAACTTCCACAAAGCGACTGTGGAGCTGTGAGGTCCAAAGAGGTTCCTTAACCTTCTTTTCTGTATCAATATCAACCAATTAATCATAGGCTTGATTAATACTGTTACATATGTTAAAAGTTAAAACTGTTAAAAGTTAAAACAAGATGTTTCTCACCCCTTAGCTTAACCTCAGCATCCTTAGTACAACTGCAGGATGACGAGCAAATGCTTCTTGGAATGCTCGCTTGAGTGAATCTTTTATAGGCTTCCCTTTCCTTGTTCTTCCACAGTTCACTGTAATGCCAGAGGTATCTCACTGCATCAACCGTTATAGGCTTTAGCAAGTAAGCAGGTGCCCCGCTGATAAGACCCTTGCTCACCATCTCAGGCTTGTCGTCGGCTGATATCACTGTTTCTCACAAGTCAATAAAAAGATGACAAAAATAAATAGTATCCAAATAATCACATATATATAGGCTATTATCATATACTAGCCTTTAACCCGTGCGAAGCACGGGCAAGTATTTAATTCATAATTTATTATTTATAAGTTAAATTTTGAAATTATTTTAGTATTTTAGTATAATTGGAACATCTATTTATAAGTGTTTTTAGTATTAATATATGTTATTAATAGTAGTTTCATTTTTTTAACTAATTTTTAAGAGGATAATGATAAAGTTTTTGAGTGTTTTTAGTATTTGAAATTATTTAATAAAAGAAGAGTAATAGAGCTACATATGTTGTAGACTTCTAGTTGTATAAGGAGAGTACTAAACCAAAAAGAATATGACCAAACCAAAAATTTGTACGACTACAAATTATACCCATGTCGGCTTATTATAGTATAGTATAGATATATATATATATATATATATATATATATATATATATATATTGATCATGACTTGGGATATTGGACATTGACTACATAGTTATTTATGTGTTTTTTTAAATACTTAGTCAATAGAAATTTAAATAATAAAAAAAATATTTAAATAATATATATACAGAAAGTATTTTTCATATCTACATAAATATGTGATCAAATCATCTTAACATGAGTGTCCAAATTCAAAAGACTCTTGTGCTCCTAAGAAAGTATCCATTTAGTCATTTTTATTCTAATAAAAGTGAACACAAAATCTACAAACTAAAGCTACCAAGGTGAAGGTGCAGTGGGGCTAATACCACACATTAATTATGTAAAATAGTGGCTTATCATATTATTTTATAAGTAAATTCTAATTAATTTTCAGATCAAGGTTGGTTTGTTGTGTATTTGTATGTATGTATATACACACACCTGAAACATGAGTTTCATCTTATAAATATCGATGCACTAAAGAAGACATGGCTTCTTTTTTCACCCGATCATTTCTTGGTGGATTTGTTTTTCGCAAAATATCATCATATTTTAAATAATAAACTTATGTCATTAATTTATATATATATATATATATATATATATATATATATATATATATATATATTATAGTCCTTAAACAATTGAAGAGATGGATGGGATCTAGTTCATAACTCATGACTGTAGAGAAACTTACGGACAACAGGGATGTTGAATTTCTTAGTGATGCGATCTAAGAGTTCGATGCCGTTCATGACCGGCATGTGTACATCGGCCAGGACGAGATCATATGGTTTTTCCTTCTGCTCGTCATCGAGTATGCTCAGAACTTGTACAGGATGAGTCACCGCCCTTGCTGAAATAGAGTAAAAAAGAGTCAAAAATGTGAGTGATGGGTTGAAAATTTGGTGTAGTATAACCCTACACATTAAATTAAATTTAATAAACAATAAATAAAATATTTTTATTTTAGAATCGATATAATCCCTTCCTTCAAGAAATAAAGAGAAAAAATATTCCTCTATTTATATTTATGAACACTTAATTATTATTTACTTAAATATAAAAATGTTCATTTCAGTACTTCGTCAGGATACAAGTCCAAATAAATATTGATACTAGTATACATGTTCTTCAGTGATAATTACAAAATTGAAAAATCATTACCAATCTCGTGTGCTTGTAAAATTATCAAGTATATTAATCAATGATACCATCAACATATAGAAAAAGATACGTTAACTAATTATATAACACACATATAATATCGATGAACCTGCATGTTTAGATACAAGCATATTAAATGGATTAATACACGAATGAAACAAAATCAATATATAATCATAAAAATTTATAAAATTTTGTAAATTAATTAACCTTCATAGTAGTTCCATCTATCAAGACAAGCTTTCGCAACAAATAAACATGTTTGACTGTCATCCACTACCAAAACTCTATACATTCTTTTATTTGTAACTAGTTATCGGAAAGCTTAAATACTCTTTATTTTTCTTTGTTAAGCCAAAGAGAGAAAGTTTCCAACAACTTGATTCAACCTTCTAAAGGAATTCTCAATTTATAGTTGTGAAATCTAGTCCAGATAAACTAATCTCTAGATTATTTCAGTTACATTGATAACAGTTGAAAAGAGGTCAACTACAATAAATGTTACCTCAGATTTTCTTCTTATTTTACTATTTCAAATTATTTGAATGAATCATGCAATCTTTAAGATATCTCTACATGCATTCTATAGATATGGATATTAAATGGTATTAATACATTTAGATCTCAGATCTTCAGTTATATATTCTAGTAACCACTTATTGTTAATGTAACGTATTTTGATAAATTTAAATTCCGTTACATTTGGTATCGTGAGTTTTTTGACTATATAGAGATTTACTTGTGAATATTGTTTTATAATCATGTTTTATAATCATGTTTGCTAGAGTGTCCGTCTACATGATAAGAAAATAAATTATTGCCAAATATTTTAAAATTTTAATTGGTTAAGTTATATATTTAATATGAAAGCGCATATTAGTGTTTCATAAGATCTTGTAGTTGGATACAATAAATAAAAGAAAATCTAGTTGATTATGTATAATTATTGATTGTAATGATGTAACTAATGAGCATATCTACACTATTTATACTATACAATATTATAATAAGTCAACATATGTATGATTTGTAATACTAAAATTTGATTTATTCTCATATTTTTTATCATTAATTCTAAAGTCATTTTCTCTACTTTTAAAAAAAAAAGAATATAAACAATTATATCTCTTCTTAGTTATTACGTATTCTAATCGAAAAGAAACACAAAAAATCATCGCGTAACTCTTATTAATTCTAACTCTAAATTTAATGTATATTACAACAATACGAACACAAATCATGTACATCGCTATAATAAGCCAACATGACTATAATTTGGAGTACTAAAATTTGATTTGGTCACCTATCTTTTATCATTCATAAATTACCCTTTTCTCTGCTATTTAGAAAATATATAAACAATATCTCTTCTTAGTTATAACGTATTCTACTCGAAAACAAATACAAATCATCAAGTAACTCTTCAAAAGTCTAACTCTATCGTGTTTTATTTCAATACAAACATAAATCATATAACTCTTTTTAACTTTAACTTTAATGTTATTTGAAAATGCAAACAATAAGTTAGATTGTAGAAGGGGGTTGAATATAATCTACAAAAATTTTGAACTATTTTTTGCTTAATAGATTATATTCAAAACACAAGATATAATTTAATCTAAGCAGCAATTAAAAAGAACAAGGATCTTCAAAATTTCACGTGGATTGTGTAGTCCACCTAAGAGATTTTTCTATTTAGAACCTCCCAAATAAAATACTTGGCTGCTTACAAAAAAATGAAGAGCAGACTGCTTACAAAAAAATGAAGAGCAGAAGCTAATAAAGTGTTTGGATACATTGAAATGTAAATTATAATGTAAATATATACTAATACAAATTAGGGTAGTTTGTAAAAACATAAACCTACTCCTTTTTCAGAAAAAAAGTTACAAAAATAGAAATTCTCGGACTTGATAGTACTTTTGGCAGCTTGAAATTCTTGTTGTTTTGCCAGAAATAGTAGGCTTCGAGGTTCTCAATATTTGACTAAAGTGCTTTTGGTTTAACTTTAAAAACTCGTGTGGCGCTTTTCACATTAACCCATGTGTTTTTTGTCCTTTTCTTGACTTGTAGCTGTCAATTGGTAGTCATCAGCTGCTAGTATGAGTCCCGTTGATAGCTTCTTGAATTACCAACCGATAGCATAACTGGACTGGCCATTAATGAAATTGATGTAGCGGTTGATAACTTGTTTATTCAACCGTTGATGCTTCTAATTAATTAGCAATCGATGTACAAATTACATGACTTCAAATATTTATAATTATGTCATCCTATCTATACATACACTAATAGATCAAATACTAATACAAAAAGATCACTAATTATACCTATCAATTGCAAAGGTACTACAGTTTTGTTACAACACCACATCGGCCGTTGATGGATAATCTGATCAATTGCTACTACAATAAGTATGCTAGCCAATCAGTTACATTGATAATTTTAACCAAGTACAAAAATAACTTTATATCATCAAGTATCACATATTCATAATATTTAATATTATATACTTCAAGACAAGCCGAGAGGCTTTACAAGATAGAAATATAAAATATGAAAATATGAACAATTTATCAGAAAATACATTATCACGTATTAATATTATAAAAATTATTTATGAATAAATAATAAGAATATTTATTATTTAAAATATTGATTTACAATATAAAAAGATATTATAAAAACTAACTGGTAAGTGAAATTATAATCTATGGTTAACATAATTTAATCAAATTTCAATCCATTTACATAGAATTTCCCACTCAAAAACCTATGACATCCAACACTACTAAACAAGTAATAAAATGATATAAAAAATCAAATTAGAAATAATAAATTATGAACAACATAATCGTCCTCACAGGGGTTTAAGGCTATTTATAATGTAATCCATAAAATAGCAGTTTTAAGTGTCTCCAAAAAAATTCAAAAACATGACATACGTAGAGTGATTTGAATTTGTGAGTGCATATGTATGCACGTGGCATTTTCTTCTTTTTTTTGACAATGAAGACTTATATAGCTTACAAATTAGTATTTGTTCTAATAATTCTCAGAATGAGTCAGAGTCGAAACCGGATATCCTCGACAATAAAGGATAAGCCCATATATAATATATATTAGAAAAATTATCAATTACACACATGACACATATTTTATAAAAGATTGAGACAATAATTGCCATATGTAGTATTTCATATACGAAATATCTTAACTAGTCAAATCTGTAATACCCTATCTCACCTTAGAAGATGTAACTCATAAAAAATGATATGATATTGATTTTGTTGTTCTTATTTTATATTTCTTATGTGGAAGTTCATTAAAACAAATGTCAATGTTCAAATTATTTTTAATAATGCTCATGTGGTTGTATGATATATAGTATTATTTATATGTCCACATATTGAGATATAAGTCAAATAAGAATTTGTTAAGTGAGGTTTTTTCTTGTTTGGGTGTAATTTCTTATATTAGAATGTAATCTCCGGAAAAAAATATTTTTATGAAAACTAATTATAATCTAATTATAGGATACGAAAGATCAACCTCGGATTTAGATAATAAAATTTTTATATCCGAAAAACATTAAAGTGCTTACGAAGACAAAAGAAGAAGAAGAAATAATTTTGAATTGAACAAAACAACTATAAAGGCTTATAATTCAACTCTAAAGATAGAAAAGGAAAAATTATTAAGAAATGGAAAACAAACAATCTCTATTAGAGAGTTGTATAAAAAAATTCGAAAGAATTTCTTTTCATAAGCACATTAAAGCCGCATATTATGAAAAAACATAAATTCTAAAATAAATATATAATTGATGTTAACTTTCGCTTCAAAATAATATTGTACCATTGTATTACACACATGATTAAGGCTTTATTAAAATTTAGCTAATAAGCTTGATACCAACAATATATATATATAGGGTTGCAATCCACACAGAACACTTTAAAAAAAAGAACAACACAGAACACTATCATAACACTTTTTTTTCCATAAAAAATGATTTGTTATGATTATAATTACATAGTTAAGCACTAAATAAACTTAATATATGAAATCTAACATCCAAATCTATCCAAATTATTAATATGAAATATTATAGAATCCAGAATAGAATCCAAAACAGAATCCAGAATAGAATCATGTATATATTCTTTACATGATTAATATCACATAGAATCATGTTATTTTTAATCCATAATTGTTGTTAAACATGCTAGATACTATTATTATTCATAATAAATGGTTAATTAGCTTAAAGTTAGAATTTAATTCAAGTTTTAGATGAGATTCTATGTTCGATTCCAAAGTGTTCTTCTTTGTTTTTCTTTTAAGGGTGTTCTGTTTTGAGCAGTGCCATATATATATATATATATATATATATATATATATATATATATATATATATATATATATATATATATATATATTATAACACATAATAGTTCTATTTTATTTAGAAAGGAACTTTTTCAATAAAGAAAAGTCATATGACATGTACAAAAACAAAACAATCAGTGGGATAAACATAAGATATTATATATTGTTGATCAAAAGACAATCAAGCAAATTGTTGAAGTCGATATATGTACATGAAAATTAAAAAAATCAAATCACAAATGCCCAAAAGTAAATAAATATGGCTGATGAAGTTGAAACATTCCAGGGCCACTACCTCCACGGCAGATGCTAGGCATCTTCCACTACTAGAAAAGCAGGTATTTCCGACCAAAATTTCCGACCGACCAAAGTGGTCGGAAAAAAAACTGTCATTTCCGACCGACTTACCGACCAAACACGATCGGTCGTAAAAAATGGCGTCATTTACGACCGCCATTACCGACCGCACCAAATCGGTCGGTTATAATGGGCGTGGGTCCCGCTCACTAACGTTCTTCAGCTGACATGGACGCCACGTCGATAAAACTGACCGACACATTTCCGACCGCCTATGGTCATTTCCGACCACCTTGACTGGTTTAAAATAATTGGTCAGCTTTTAACTTGTTGTCGCCTTGTGATTGGCTGATTGGGGACGAGGTGGAGCCCAGCTTATTTCCGACCGCTTTTGGCGGTCGGAAATGGCCTGCTTCGTTTCCGACCGAATTAAAACTCGGGCGGTCGGTTTTGACTTCTTAGAAAAACAATAAATTTTATTCGACTAATTAAATTATTTAAAAAGAAGTAAAAACATTGTACATCCAGAAAACCGACCAGATTCAATATATTTCCGACCAAACTCATAATTTTAACACAGAAAACCGACCACATGCAACACATTTCCGACCAAACTCATAATTTTAACACAGAAAACCGACCAAATTTAACTCATTTCCGACCAGATTCTCAAGTGCAGAAAACCGACCATTTCGTTTTGTCATTTCCGACCGATATACGACTATGGTGGTCGGTTTTGACTTGTGAGAAAAACAAAAAAAATTGTTCAGCTAAGTAAACTTAAAAATTAAAAATTAAAAAAATTGAAACTAGCTTTTAGTCAGTTAATAAATTAATAAAAAATTATTCATAACTTAATATTTGATTTTTAATTTTTTTTATTTCCATAACAAAATATAAATACTGACTAACTAATTTCAAATTAATTATTCAAACAGCAGAAAAATGTAAAATCTTTGTGATATGGTCTAATTTAAGGTACTAATCATGATAGCAAAAGAAGAAAAATATAAAAAAAATTATAAAGACACTATTATGTTACGAATCATGCATTGCAGTGAATGTCGGAGTTCAGGGTTTGGATTTTATCAGAAGTTATCCTAGGGTGTATACTTTCGAAATATCAATTTGATTTTTAGGCGATCCAACCGTACGGATCGTAAATCAAGTAGTCATAGTTGTTGTATGCCAAAAATCAAATCAATAGGATTTTATCGGCTGAGATATTATAACGAAAATATTATGTTATACTTAAATATAGACGTAGGGTTATTTTTTACAAAAAAATAAATTTATTTTTTAGGCGATCCAACCATACGGATCGTAAATTAAGTACTCATCGTAGTTATATACCAAAAATCAAGGCAATAGGATTTAATCAGTTGAGATATTATAGCGAAAATGTTATGTTATTCTTAAATATGAATGTAGGGTTATTTTTTTTACAAAAAAATAAATTTATTTTTTAGGCGATCCAACCGTACGGATCATAAATTAAGTACTCATCGTAGTTATATACCAAAAATCAAGGCAATAAGATTTAATCTGTTGAGATATTATAGCGAAAATGTTATGTTATTCTTAAATATGGATGTAGGGTTATTTTTTTTACAAAAAAATTAATTTATTTTTTAGGCGATCCAACCTTACGGATCGTAAATTAAGTACTCATCGTAGTTATATACCAAAAATCAAGTCAATATGATTTTATTTTTTTACTATTAAAAAAAAAAACTAAAAACATTGCACATCCAGAAAACCGACCACATTCAATATATTTCCGACCAAACTCATAATTTTAACACAGAAAACCGACCACATGCAACACATTTCCGACCAAACTCATAATTTTAACACAGAAAACCGACCAAATTTAAACCATTTCCGACCAGTCACTCAAGTGCAGAAAACCGACCAATAATACCGTCATTTCCGACCGATGTAAAACCTTGGCAGTCGGTTATGACTTGTGAGAAAAATAATAAAATTTTATTATTATGCATTTATAATTTAATATATACATGTGGCATGGTAGCAATAAGTTGTTATGAATCTGCTGTGGTTGTTTCATTGACTAACATAAGTTGACTAACTATATATATCATTGTTCATGTATAGGCTATGGCGCCAAAAAAGACAAAGGCAAAAAGAAAATGGCTATTTCTCAAGGGATGATGATGGTGATTGCGATGAGGAAGATTGAAATGAAGCTACCTAGCTAGATGCATTATTGGTAGGGATGCTGATTTTGTTAAAACATTGCTTTTGTCTTTTGATTGTTCAGCTGTAACGTATATGATTGTTGGCTTCTGCTAGCTTTTGGCTGATTGTTTAGCTGTAACATTTATGTCGTGCATAATTTTATAATTATCCTTTTGTAAATATATGAATGCTTGTTGGCTTTTAAATTATGTTGTACTGAATTTTAATGGATATGATTCTTGATTTTGGTTTTAAAATTGGATATTGTATGTGCATTGTTGGTTTGGTAAAATAGCAGGGATATGGTATAGTTTATAATGTAAATACTGCAATTTTTTGAAATTTTATCTCTAGAAAACCGACCAAATTTGATCATTTCCGACCAAGAATGGTAAAAAAGAACCCAGAAAACCAACCAGATGTTTACATTTCCGACCAAATTCATATCCTAAAACCCAGAAAAACGGCCAACTCATTTCTGACCAACTCATTTCCGACCAGATGTATGCAATTTGGGTGGTCGGTTTTAGCCCAGAAGCTTCCCCAATGGACCCTGGAAGCCATTTCCGACCAACTCATTTCCGACCACTGGGTGGTCGGTTTTAGCCCAGAAGCTCATCCAATGGACCCTGAAAAGGCATTTCCGACCGACTCATTTCCGACCACAATGTGGTCGTTTTTACAACTGGGCCCCACAGCTGAGCCATGAACTTCTTTACCGACCAACACATTTCCGACCGTCATTGGTCGGTTTTGGGACAATCCACGTGTATGACACGTCAACAGTGGGCCAGATTTATCTGATACAATCCACGTGTATATGGATATGGCAACACATTTCCGACCGACGGAATCGGTCGGTTATATAACTCATTTCGGACCGATACGTCATTTCCGACTCGGTTTAAAGGGACCGACGTGGTCGGTCGGTCGGTGGTCGGAAATGACCTCAAAACCGACCGATTTTGCTTATTTCCGACCGATTTTGGCGGTCGGAAATGCCCGCTTTTCTTGTAGTGTTCATAACTTCAGGTAATCGGCTAGCGTCACGTGAGGCAAACAATCAACGTATGCATGTAAATGAATCGGATTTCGATCGCATCTAACTGAATTCATATCCTAATCCATTTAATTTTATCAGATTTGAGACTGGATCAAGAGTCGGATATTTTACAAGTCAATCCACGGGTCCATTTGGATTGTGGATAATCAGATCGGAGATCCGATCCACTAAAATTTATGAAATATATTTTTGAACTATGGACAATGTGTTAACCTTTCATAAAAAAGTGATATTTCTAGATATATTAATTCATGAATTTTAACTTAACAAGCACCAGAAGGAACTAATAGAGCAGTAAAATAAAGTCGGCAGCTTCATGTTATAATTAACAAACATGCAACCGAAGAACTTTGTTGGTTGTTCGTATAAAACCTTCAACATAGAATGTATGGAGAATAGAAAAATAATATATAAGTTGATATCATATTTAGGGTTTTGTCTTGTTTTTTAGAAAGTTTTCTTTTGTATGTAATATATTAATATAATATAATATACGAATTTTCTATGGTGCGCACATGAACACACAATAGTCACTAACTCTCATGAGAATACTAGATTTTGATTGGTGGATGAGTAATACTCCCTCCGTCCCCCTCATGCATGAGAGTGATTGACACTTTGCACCCTTTATGTTTAGGCGCTTTTCCGATTTGGTCTCAAACAATTTTTTTGGCAGTATGCACCTTAAAGTTTGAAAAATGCTTCGTTTTGCGCCGTTTTGACCACTCTCCGTTTATTTGACGGTTAAAGTTAACAGATGTGGGGTTTACACTTTGCACCCCACAATTTTAATTTTTTTTCATGAGTATTTTGAAATTGTCGGTGGTGGCGACGGTGTTGATCTGAGACTTTCAGACCAGTGAGCTCTGTCCATACTTGCCGAACTACCTCCACTTTGACAGTTCAGAAGGCCTAGCTGGGTCTTATGATCTTATGCAGGTGATACGAAAAGATATGAAACTTGGTCTCAAAGGCTAAAAGGTGCATCAGTGGCCACTTTTGGTCTCAAAGACTCAAAGGTGCATCACCAGCAACTTGGTGGTGGTGGTGGTGCCGGGGATGCACCTCTGAGCTTTTGGGACCAAGCTGCTGAACGAGGACCCCAGAGGCAAGGACTTGATGATGGCCTTGATCACCCTGCTTGGGGGACGTTCGGCCACTGTGCCGGTGGTTTTTGTGGGTGCAAGCTGGTAGGGGCGATGGACAGAGTCATGGCGAGTCATATCAGTGGCAATCTCGTGCCTCTTCTTAAACAAGCTGGGGCTTCGTGGCTCTGATGACAAGGCCGAGGCAAAGGCATGAGCATGCATTCTCGTGGTTTAGTAGTCCCAAGTCCTCTTTCTTGATAAAGTTTTAGAGCAGGGAAGAAGAGATTAGATTACCAGAAAGAAAAAGATCATGATATGCTACATGCAAGCCGTAGCTACTTAGTTAGTTGGTTTTGTTTCATTTTCTTTTCTTAGTTAGTTAAAGAGTAGGGCTCTTTTAATATATTTCTTTTTTTTGTGTTTTTGTTATGTTTAGGAAGGAAATTAAGAAGAGAAGTTTGTTTATTAATTGGTTTAAGTAGGGGTTTAAAGTTTGTTTATTCATCGCTTTTGCAACCCACCAGAAAGTCATTAACAAGCACTTAGGTCCGAGTTGATGAATGAACCCGCAGATTTAACAGATTGTTTCTTTATCTAAGTTTGTTTTCACAAGCACAATTCTTAAGATTCACTTCTCTCCATCTATAACTCTCATTATTTTTTTATTATATAATATGTGTAATGATCAAAGTTGGATACTCGGTCGATGTGCTACTAGCCTTCTCTTCAAACCGCACCCCACATCTATTACACTGTGTTTTCAAGTTAAAATGGGGAGAGAAGAAAAGAGATCTCTTTGAATTGTTTCCCCGGTTCATGTTTCAGAGTTTTTTGGAAGAGAAAAAAGAAAAGAATAAAAGGAAGTTATAAAAGAGTTTGACAACAAAACTTTCCTTCCAAAATCAGAAAGATCGAAGCAGAAGAGATTACATTGGCTTATCGGGGTACAGCTTTGGAAAGGAATTTTGAGAAAGATGTGAACTTCTAGTTTAGGGGACACGCTTTTTTGTTAGCTGCTTCTGTGTGGTTGATAAACGACGCTTCAAGGAGATGTGAACACTTGTTTTATGGCTAAGAAGGATACCACTCTAACCATCCCATTCTGAGTTCCTATAGGCCTGATGCTCAATATGCTCATAAAAAAAAATTAAATTATGGGGTGCAAAGTGTAAACCCCACATCTGTTAACTTTATCGGTCAATCAAACGGAGAGTAGTCAAAGGGGTGCAAAGCGAAGCGCTTTTCAAACTTTAGGGTGCATACTGCCAAAAAAATTGTTTGAGATCAAATCGAAAAAGCGCCTAAACATAAGGGGTGCAAAGTGTCAATCACTCTAGTTAATAATAATTTATTATGTATGTCCAACTGCACATAGTAAGCATGAACTCCTATAAATTTGATGAATTTTTATTGATTTTCTAATCATTAATATGGATGGAATACCCAGCATTCACACTGATTACACCAATAATTAAACTATAAAATTCATTAAGTTTAGTATTTATTGTGTGCTCTTAGACACATGTTAGAATGACCGATTTAATAATATGTTGTACACAATGAACCATTAAACTTCATCCCATCATATTTTTTGTTCGCCCATCACGGTGCTCACGTATATCGTTGTTATATATGTCTTATAAAGATGAATAGCTTGATTAGTTTATTTATTTGTTGATTTCTGTGTAAATAATCTTGTTTTGACTAATTTTGTATCAGAGATTTAATGTTTTAGCATTGCGAGTGAATGATAATTAGGTTCTGTATTATAAGAAATTCATACCCACTAAATATTTATAATATGTTTTCCTTAATTGGTCAAAAAATCTTTTAAGCTATTTCGAGAAGCATGGCCAGCCATGGTAAACCTAGACAACTTGAGTGTAGAGCTGCTGCAGTACAGGATAGAATCTGCAACTTGCCAATAAACGTACTACACCTCATCCTAGAACGATTGCCGCTGCACGATGCAGCAAGAACAACTATCCTATCGAAAACTTGGAGGGATGCATGGGTACACACCCGTACCTAGTTTCTGATGATATATTTTTCTCAAGAGTGGTTTCTGAGAAAGAGGAACAAGCTAAACTATCCAAAGCTTCAATAAACCATTAGTAATATTCTTTTAGGTCATAGTAGCTCCCTATATATTGAAAGTTCATCTTTCCATTCCTCATAATCTGCCTCTTCTATATACAGATTTGTGGACCAAACACCTATCTGGCTAGTAGTGGGATTAGGCAGCTGGAGGTTAATAATTATAACCTATTGTCGACGGTCTACAGACTGCCTTCTAATTTGTTTTCTTGTTTGGAATTGACTCATTTGACTCTAATTAAGTGTAAACTAACTAGATCCACCCCTGAATTTTGGAGGCTTCTGTAATTTAATTAGTGTTAAACTATATTGAGTGTCGCTATTAGTAAGGACCTGTCATTCAGAACTCAGCTCAAAACATTGGATTTACAAAATTGCACTGGCATTAAACTTTTGGGATAACAATTCAAATATTATAACAATCTTAGTGAGTTAATTATCTGTCGTTGTAGAAAGATTGATTGGCCATGGTTTGAATGTACCAAAATCTAAGCAATCTAGGCAATCATCAATCTACTAGGCAAGCTAGTCGGCAGCATTCCTAAAATATATTCTCTTGACCTTGATTATATGTCTTATAAAGATGAATACCTTCACTAGTTTATTTATTTGTTAATTTCTGTGTAAATAATCTTGTTTTGACTAATTTTGTATCAGAAATTTAGAGTTTTAGCATTGCGAGTGAATGATCATTAGATTCTGTATTATAAGAAATTCATACCCACAAAATTTATAATTTGTTTTTCTTTATTGGTCAGAAAATCTTTTAAGCTATTTCGAGAAGCATGGCCAGCCATGGTAAACCTAGACAACTTGAGTGTGGAGCTGCTGCAGTACAGAATAGAATCTGCAACTTGCCAATAAACGTACTAAACCTCATCCTAGAACGATTGCCGCTTCACGATATGCAGCAAGAACAACTATCCTATCGAAAACTTGGAGGGATGCATGGGTAACACACCCGTACTTAGTTTCTGATGATATATTTTTCTCCAGACTGATTTCTGAGAAAGAGGAACAAGTCTAAAACCTATCTGGCTAATAGTGGGATTAGGCAGCTGGAGCAATAATAACCTATTGTCGACTGTCTACAGACTGCCTTCTAGAACGACTGCCAGTGCACAGAAACTTGATGATCTCATACTAGAACGACGGCCACTGCACGATGCAAGAACTACTATCCTTTCAAAAACTTTTTTCTGTTCGGAGTGGACTCATTTAAATCTTAGTAACTGTATACTGAACCCACCCTCAAGGGTTTGAAAGTTTCCATAATTTGAAAAAAGTTCAACTATCTGGTGTCATGATTAATGCTGACATGTCATTTGGGACGGGACTCGATGAATCACTGTCTTTGGCACGGTGCACAGGAGTTGAACATTTGGGACGTCTATTTAGTAACGATAACAATCTCCTGAGGCTGATGATCAATGACAGTGAAGTAATCTGTGTAGACGAGTTCCTTATGCTCTTGTTTCTGGGAAAATCGATAACTTTAGTTGGTAGTAGTCATTAAATCGCTAGCTTTAGTTGGGAAAATCGCTAACTTTAGTTGGTAGTAATCAGTGTAGACGAGTTCCTTATGCTCTTGTTCCTTATTGCCAGAGTTTCAAGCTTAAGTAGTCATTAAATCATCTTGCTTGAAACACTACTGTGGTTGGTCTGAACTATCTTCAAACGTTTTTAGTGTAATTGAACCCTTTGATGGCTACTAATTATGCATCCAGAACTAAACGTTTGGATCAAGACAAATTGATTCTTTTTTTAAGGACAAAAATATATATTTTGATTATTTAATTCAGAGATTTCAAGTTTTTTTGCTCTGGATTCTCATCTTCTAACCTACACTAACAAAACTCAGACTAGTACACCTTACAAACATAAAAATGACGATAACAAGTTATCCACAAAAAAAAAAAAAGAACTGATAAGGGATGAATGATGACGAATAAGACAACTTGAGAGAAAAACATGAATGTCAGAAAGTGCTTTGAGTTTGAACATATTGCGCAGATGGAAACTGTTCCAGAAATGTTTCAAGAGTACATATGCTTAAAAGTCCAGCAGTAAACATCCTGGCTACCAGTGTCCAGTAATTAAGTCCATACTATTTAGCAGTAGCAGATGCTCTCACTAATCCTACTGGCTACCGGCAGAAGTCCATATTTCTGCCTGGCTACAAGTAGTCAAGTCCATATTAATTCTGCAGTGGCCATCTATCTATTAAAACAAACCCGCTTATGTTATGCCGAATGTCAAGGACCAAGACATTGCAAACATGACAATAAATATAACGGGCATTCAAAATATTGTAAGGGATAAATGATGACTAATAAGACAACTTGATGGAAAAAGATGAAAGTCAGAAAGAGCTCTGCGTTTAAACAGATTGAAAAGATGGAAACCGTTCCAGAAAAGTTTTAACGAGTACAATCCACCTCGCTACCAGTGTCCAGTAATTAAGTCCATACTATTTATAAAGTAGCAGATACTCTCACCAATCCTCCAGGCTACCAGCAGAAGTCCATATTTTTTTGCTAAAGAGCAGAAGTCCATATCAATTCTGCAGTAGCGGATCCTCTAGGGAGCCGCGTCACCTCTCCTAGAATCCTCAACTCTTCTCTAGGACCACCAATTGTGTTGCTTTTAGAGATCTTCATCCATCTAAGCGCAGGGGAAGATGCAAGCAAAAGCTTTATAAAATGAAGCTCACACCTTGAACCCTTCACTTCCTCTAGATGCACAGTTTCAAGTTGGTCAAGAATCATGTTGCCAAAATTTGGTGATAGCATATACTGTTCCACCCTACTAGCTGCCATTGAATCAGTACCATGCACCCTGTCTACTCCCAATTCCTACATATAAATGAATATATTTCAGTCATTGCCCAATCATATCACAATGGTAAACACAGAAATATTCAGATATCAGAGCCTCAGAGGGTTTTGTTACTAGGAGAAATGTTGTGGACATCTAATAGTAAAGCATTTCATGACAATGCTATGCAATGCTTTATTCACAAAACAATATCAAGAAACAAATTTAAATAAGGACCAAGAGTACAGCAGACACTCAAATATAATAGACAACATGATACTTGAGATGTTAATAAATTATAATTATATTGTATATAATGTGATTATTTTGGAGAAAATACAAAAGTTATTCTGAGAAAAAATGACGTTTTACAAGAGACAACACAAGATATATTTGAGCAGATAAAAACAAGGAAGAAAAGAATATTCAGTTTACTTGAAGACAAAGACATCCAAATTTGGAGGCATGCATAGCTTATTAGCTTTATAAGAGCAAGTCCAATGCTAGATGCTATATATCTATTGCTATTGCTATAGAATAGCACCAAAAAGTGTTTTTTGGTGTTAAAATAAAACTTGCATTCCAATGCTAAGTTCTATAATTAGTTTCATATTTAACCAACTCATTAACTTTTACCTAACTTGTATATAGAACAAATTCATTAACTTTTACCTAACTCATTAACTCATTAACTAGTTTCCAATTTCTAGCTCTTGATGATGTGGCAACATGGATGGATCCATCCTTGGTTTCAAATATAGAACCAAGGATGCATCTATGCATGGATGCATCCAAATATAGCACCACTTTGGAGTTGAGTTTTTTTACTTTTGATGCTATAATATAGCAATGGAACCAAGTATAGCATTGCATTGGAGTTGCTCTAATATAGGGCCGCGCTCAAGAGAGAACCAATCCTTAAAATAGAACCTTAGAACCACTAAGCAACTGCAGTGAAACCCTAAATTTTAAATAGATTTTCAGGATCTAAATTTAAATACATGTTTTTTGCATCTTTGTGTGTGTTCAAAAATAATTTTACATGTTTTCTGCATCATTGTATGTGTTCCAAAAAAAATTCAAAATATAATATATAAATACAACATTTTTTACATGTGCAAGTTCTGCTGCAGAACCCTAATTAATACTAGAAATAAATGCTAAGGGTTCTTAGGCTAATGGTTCTAAGTAGAACATGACCCATATAATTTATACTCATTTCTTGATTTCTATAGAGAAGTAGCAACTGTAAAGTTATCAGAATAACAATCACATTCAGAATAGTGAATACACAAGATAGTTTCGAAATATAGTATTAATTCTCACCGGCCATATATGAAGTTTTTTCAGCTTGGGCGAACTTCTAATCAAGCACAGGATACGCTGAATGATAACCCAATCCCAACCTCCAGCACAGGAAAGTAGCAGAGTTTTTAAGTTCACCAATGTGGTTGTAAGTCTATTGGACAGAGATGCACCTGGTTTCAGAAACTACATATATACATGACAAGCAATAAAAGTAGACTGTCAGACACAATTGCTGTAAACTTTCAAATGTATTGTTACTCGCTAACCATATTTGTAAATTCTGTATGATTTTCATAGACCTTTAGCAAAAGAACAAATTTGTGAAATTTGTATAGTTTTTACTAACCCTTAGGAAAAATTTGTCGAGGAAAAGTTCTTCGATATTAGGCATATTCCCAAGTAACTTGTCTAAATCCGTGATGTTTTTCCTAGAATTTGAAGACCCTTCCAATGAGAGACCTAGAAAATGAACCTTTTTGGTGGTTGCAAACCATCGCCAATCAATTCCTTCACTGCTAATGATCACCAATTCACGAATGAGATTGTGCTGATAGTTGAATTGGCATCCCAGATGTTTAATCCCAGTGCAACCATCCAATGTGATTCTTTTAAGTCGAGTCCCAAATGACATATTAGCAGCAATTTCGACACGTGAGAGTGTAACTTCAATCAGATTCCTGAAACCTCCAAACCTTCCGGGTGGGTTGAGTATACAATTTTCGAGTGTCAAATGAGTCAACTCTAAACATGAAAACAGATAAGAAGGCATAGTGTAAGGA
Source organism: Daucus carota subsp. sativus (assembly GCF_001625215.2). Lineage (NCBI taxonomy): Eukaryota > Viridiplantae > Streptophyta > Magnoliopsida > Apiales > Apiaceae > Daucus > Daucus carota. Next base: position 58,272,013 of record NC_030383.2, on the reverse strand, counting down.
ACTCGTGTTTCATTACTAAGCTCTAATATCCTAATCCCACTTTTCGATATTCGTTTGATCCACAAATCTGCATCCAAACACTTATGAAGAGGAAACTCTAAAGGAACAGAAAGATGGAATCTGGAGACAGGACCATCGTGAAGTAAAAGAATGTTACTGATGGTTCTTGAAACATTAGATACTTGGCCCTGTTCATCTTTTCCTGAAACCATTCGGGAGAAAAATACATTATCAAAAACCAAGACTGGTTGCATTTCCCATACATTTCTCCAACTTTTTGAGAGGACAGCTGTTCTTGCGGCATCGTGCAGTGGCAAGCGTTCCAGTATGAGGTCTTTTAAGTTTACGGGCAAGTTGCTAATTCTGTCAACAGCTCTGGATCCAGTATCAAGTTGCCCTCTTTTAGTATCATAATCCATGCTGGTAGACATCAAAATGAAAGAGATACTATTCACAACAAGCATTTAGTAACCCATACACTAACACACACAGAGCATTTAGTATTCTTAGTGGTAGTTCTAATAAATTGCTCATAGCACATAATTTCAATAAAGCACTGTGAGATTTTAACATATTTACACATCAAGACTTAAGAATATTCATGAAAACAAACATTCTAATGAGTAAAACAAGAATCAAAAGGAATTTGAAAAACCCACACTTCAAAATGAAAGAGATACTATTCCCAACAAGTATTTTACAAATTGCTCATAGCACATAATTTCATGTACTTCCATCTTCACAAGACTCATACAAACAAGCCATTCAACAAACAAGTGTGAGATTTAAACATATTCCTGAAAAAGCGCATTCTAATGAGTAAAACAGGAATCAAAAGGAATGAAAGATGTACCTGACTTGTTGCGATATTGCAATGGACAATGGTATCTAAACTGGGGAAGCAGAAGAAGCTCGGGTCTTGGGATGCGCGTCCTTTCGTATTCACTTCCCCTACGATCATACTGTACCACCCAAATGTTGGACACTACAAACCCGGCACGGGTCGCTAATTTATATTGTATTTTAAATTATATTTTTGTATAATTATCTTATTTGGAACATGTCTATTATTTATCATTTTTTTTATAAAATATGTAAGTTTGATTCCTTTGTTTAAGCGAGTGAAAATATTATATTTACTATTTAGCAATAATAATATTATTCACCATACTTTTAAAATTTATTATGGATCATAAACATATTTAGACTAATTGGCTCGTGTTGTCAAATCATTGATACTAATTGATAGAACTAATTGATATTTTTTGAAATGTAAATAATTAGATGACACTTATAACTTATTGGAAAAAGAAGTGTAAAAAATTTGTTGGGACATGAGCAAATATTAGATTTTCATATAAGGGTAAATTGTTATGATATGGGGAAAATGCTACGTATCCTAAAATTGTTCAAAAAATATTTTCTTCAACCCTGGTTGGGAATATTCGATTGGTTTCCCGCACATTAATAATAATGGAATCCTTATATACACACAAATTATCTACTTGAAATCACTATCACATCATTCGGGAAAAAAGTTGGGCCAAGATTTGAGGTACATTACTCTTTGATTTATGAAACAAGAGCTTGAGTAATTATTTTTTTCATATTTATTTATATTATTGTTTGTAACTTTTAAATATATATTAAAGAAATAAATTAATTTAAATTAATTACTTATATCACTTAACCAAAATATCAACAATGATATCTTGATTTCATAAAACATTAACCTGGATCTCTAGAACCAAATGACCCTTTGCATTATTCATGTGTTTTCGATATAAGTTGTTTATTTGGCATAACTTTATTCGAACTTTTTAAATTTATTTGTTAACGGAAGTTTAATAATAACTAATTATTTATTACGAGGAGTGCAATATATAGAAAGAAATTGCCAATTTCTGGAAAAATTGCCAATTTTATAGAAAGAAAGACATCAGTGTAGACGAGCTCTTTGGCAATATCCTAATATCTGGGGTGTTTTCCTCCATGGCTTTTCCCGAAATGTCAGTAACAATGGAGAACTTAAACACTCTACTACTCACCTGTATCGATATCTATGATCTGATTCAGATTCAGTATGCTTTGTGCTTGATCAGAACTTCGCCCAACCTGCGCTCAATAGATATATTTATGGTGAGAACTCATACTAACATAGCTCCCTAATATATGATTTACTTCTTTCTCGTGGAGTCGACTTAAATATACTAACATGTCTCGCTGATGCTTAAATATTCCTATGCATGTCATTGTGACAAGAAATGGGATAACGCAGAGTCATTGGCAGCTAGGAATGGGACGGAGACATTAGCTGTTAGCAGGGTCAATCGCTATTTGCAATCACCAAACTTCGACGACATGATTCTCTACAAACTTAAAAATGTGGTTGTACATGGAATGGTGGGTTCGAGGTTGGAGCTTCATTTCATAAAGCTTTTGCTTGCATCTTCGCCTTCTCCCAGACGGATGAAACTTTGTAAAAGCCTGGTTATCGTTGATCCTAAAGAAGAGTTGAAGGTTTCGGAGAGTTAATGTTTTACCCTAGAGCATCCACCACTGCACAAATGATATGGGCTTGACAGTTGACTAGAACTCCTACTATTTGGTAGTATTATATATTGCCAGAGTTCTAAGCGTAAGAAGTCATTAAATCAGCTTGCTTGAAACACCACTATGGTTGGTCTGTCCTATCCTCAAACTTTTTTGGTGAAGGCTACTAATTATGCTTTCTCTTTTTCATTTCTGCAAACACAATTGCGAATTTTTACAATCTCTTCATTCTTATTTGTTGAACAGAAATTTTAATTCTGAGTCCAGACAAATTGATTCTATTTTTTTCCTGCAAAAATATAGGACAAAAATATTTGTTGAAGAAGAGTTGAAGACTTGAAGGTTTGGGAGGGTTGTGTGTTACCCTAGAGTAAGGCTGTGCATTCGGTTAACTGAAACCGAAACCAAAATAGTGTATGAAAATCTGAAGGCAAGCAAGCAACTGCTCTAACAAGCAAGCAAATACAGACAGTAGGCTACTAGCCAAAACAAGCAGGCGCTCTGTCTTCAGTCATTACTTTGAAGCATGAATCACCGATGCATCATGCATGGCAAGCTAAGCAGCCAGCTGAAAAAAAATTAGAGTAAAAGTTATGGACAGATTATTTCGGTTTTCGGTTCGGTTTTCGGTTAACCAAACCGAAATTATTTCGGTTTTTTAGTTCGGTTTTCGGGTAACCGAACCGAATGCACACCCCTACCCTAGACCATCCACCACTGGACAGATGATATGGGCAACTACTACAACTCCTACTAGTTGGTAGTATTATTTATTGCCAGAGTTCTAAGCGTAAGAAACACCATTGTGGTTGGTCTCTGTACTATCCTCAAACTTTTTTGGTGAAGGCTACTAATTATGCTCTCTCTTTTTTTCATGTCTGCAGACACAATTGCGAGTTTTACGATCTCTTCATTCTTATTTGTTGAACAGGAATTTTAGTTCTGAATCAAGACAAATTGATTCTATTTTTTCCTGCAAAAGTATAGGACAGCAAACAATCAAATGAAATATGTGACGAGAAAAATCATGAGATGAGTCAATTTTTCGTTAAATGTCATTATACATCAAAAATTTAAGTCATCTATCTATCAGGAAAAAAACCCTCTAATAATATCCCGAATGTCAAGGACCCAGACAGTGCAAACATAACAATAAAAATAATGGGCATTAAAAATCTAATAAGGGAGTAATGATGACTAATAAGACTATTTATAATAGCAGATACTCTCACCAATCCTCCTGGCTACCAGCAGAAGTCCATATTTTTTTGCTAAAAATTCCATATCAATTCTGCAGTAGCAGATGCTCTTGGGAACCGCGTAACCTCTCCTAGAATCCTCAACTCTTCTCTAGGACCACCAATTGAGTCGCTTTTAGAAATCTTAATCCATCTAAGCGAAGGGGGAGATGCAAGCAAAAGCTTTATAAAATGAAGCTCACACGGCCTCCACATTCCCTAGATGCGCAGTTTCAAGTTGGTCAAGAATCATATTGACGAAATTTGGTGATAGCATATATTGTTCAGCCCTGCTAGCTGCCATTGACTCAGTACCACGCATGTTGTTTACTCCAAATATCTGCATATAAATGCATGATTCTTATCACAATGGTAGTAAACAAGGAAATATTCAGGCATCTGAGCCTCAGAGGGTTTTGTTACTAGGAGAAAGAAATATCGTGGATATATATAGTAAATCTCTGCTAATAACGAGTCCTAACCTTTTCAAATAACAGAATATTGTATATGCATGACAATGCTTTATTCACAAAACAGTTTCAAGAAACAAATTTAAATAAGGACCAAGAGTACAGCAGATATTCAGATATAATAGACAGCATGATACTTGAGATGTTTATAAATTATAATTATATTGTATATTAATGTGATTAGTTTGGAGATAATACAAAAGTTCTTCTGATAAAAATTAACGTTTACAAGAGACAACACGAGATTTATTTAAGCAGACATAAACTAGGAAGAAAAAAATTCAGCTCACTAACAAAGATCCAAATTCGGGGGCATGCATAGCTTTATAATGTATACTCATTTCTTGATTTCTATATAGAGAAGTAGCAACTGTAAAGTTATCAGAATAACAATCACATTCAGAATACACAAGATAGGTTCGGATTATAGTATTAATCCTCACCGGCGATATATGAAGATGTTTGAGCTTGCGCGAACTTCTGATCAAGCACAGGACACGCTGAATGAAAACCCAATCCCAACCTCCAGCAAAGGAAAGTTGCAGAGTTTTCAAGTTCACCAATGTGGTTGTAAGTTTATTGGAAATAGATGCACCTGTTCCAGAAACTACATATATACATGACAAGCAATAAGAGTAGACTGTGAGACACAATTGGCTTATAAACTTCCAAATGTATTGTTACTCGCTAACCATATTTTGTAAATCCTGTATGATTTTCATAGACCTTTAGGAAAAGAACAAATCAGTAATATTTGTAAGGTTTTTACTGACCCTTGGGAAAAAAATTTTGAGGAAAAGACCATAGATATTAGGCATATTCCCAAGCAATTTGTCCAAATCATTGATGTTTTTCCTAGAATTTCCTTGCAATGTGAGACGTAGAAAATGAAGCTTTTCCGTTGTTTCAAACCATTGCCAATCGATTTCTTTAATGCTAATGATACTCAATCGCGAATGAGATTGTTCTGATAGTTGAATTGGCATCCCAGATGTTTAATCCCAGTGCAAGAATCCAATCTCATTCTTTCAAGTCGAGTCCCAAATAAAACGTCAGCAGTTATTTTGACACGTGAGAGTGTAACTTCAATCAGATTCCTGAAACCTCCAAATCTTTGGGGTGGGTTGAGTATACAATTATTGAGTGTCAAATTTGTCAGCTCCAAACACGAAAACAGATAAGAAGGCATAGTGTAGCTAGGGAACTAGTGTTTCATTAATAAGCTCTAATATCCTAATCCCACTTTTCCATATTCGTTTGATCCACAAATCCGCATCCAACTTATGAAGGGGAAACCTTGAAGGAACAGAAAGATGGAATATGGAGACAGGACCATCGTGAAGGAAAAGAATGTTACTGATGGTTCTTGAAACATTAGATACTTGGGGCTGTTCATTTTTTCCTGAAGCCATTCGGGAGAAAAATACATAATCAAAAACCAAGACTGGGTGCATTTCCCATACACTACTCCAACTTTTTGAGAGGACAGCTGTTCTTGCGGCATCGTGCAGTGGCAAGCGAGGATGAGGTCTTTTAAGTTTACGGGCAAGTTGCTAATTCTATCAACAGCTCTGGATCCAGTATCAAGTTGCCTTCTTTTAGTATCATTAGCCATGCTGGTAGACATCAAAATGAAAGAGATACTATTCACAACAAGTATATAGTATTGGAAGTGGTAGTGACTAATTAAGAAGCTCATTCCATACTCCAAAGAATAATATTGGTAACCCAAATTGGTAACCCAAAGACTAACACACACACAGGATTTTAAGTTGCTAAATCTATCAACAACTTTGGATTTACTATCAAGTCGCCTTCTATTCGCCATGCTGGTAGAGATCAAAATGAAAAAGATACTACCCACAAAAAGCATTCAGTATTCTTGGTGGTAGTTCTTATAAATTTCTCATAGCACATAATTCCATATACTTTATTTTATTAGAACAATGTATGTTTTCATCTTCATTCACTATTTCAGTCGTACAATCTTCTCTCTCTATAAAATTTGTTTATAATTTTTCATTCCAGTCCTTCTGATTCCATTCTCACCAGGTGAACGCAGTCTTAGATTTTGCTACAAATTCTGTTCCAAGTAAAAACAAGATTACTAACACAAATTTAAAGTATGATATATGACAAGTAAATCTATTCAGCTTCCTAAGAAACTCATGTTTTGGGATGAGCGTTTCTCAATACAGAGTGACACGTGTTGCTATCTCTAACGATCCTCCTTGGCTTCCCTCGTAATCATCATATTATAAATTGCTCTTGGGCCCTTGGCACATATATAATTTCATATAACTTTTTTTCTTTTGCCAAATAATTTCATATAACTTTTATTTAATAGAAACCATCAAAATTTGATTACTTGTGTAGATCAGAAATCTCCTAATTAAAGAACAGTGAATGTTTTCATCTTCACAAGACTCATACAAACAAGCCATTCAACAAAGCAGTGTGAGATATAAACATATTTAGACATATAAGACTTCAAGAATATTCACGTAAACAAACATTCTAATGAGTAAAACAAGAATCAAAAGAAATTTCAAAAACCTTTATAAAGATTTATCAAATATGCATGACACGTGTTGCATTCTCTATCCTGTTAGCTTCCTTTCGTACAGTCGTACCGTAAAGCTCGGCTAGTCACTCCCCCCTCGGAGATCATATCAAGTGGTCGTTTGGTTCTGGCATAAGGGTTTGTTCGAAAAGATTATCTCAAATACATTCCTTGCCCAATGTGATAAGCCAAGATGGGAGGAGGGTACAGTTGTAATAGTATAAAATAATAAATATTAATGGCGGAAGTTGATTTTTATATTATAAAATTTTATTATATTTAATAAGTTTTGAGAGGTAAAGCTTTGGATTGAACGCCTAAAAAAGAAAATGATAAAAAAATGCTTAAATGCCAGGGAAGTGGTTATGATTTATAAAAAATACTACGTACTTCAAAAATTATTCCTAATATTTTCTCAAATTCTAATTGATAATATTTGACCAGTTTCATTCATACTCCTTCTGTCTCTTAATACTTTTCTGTTTTTTTTGTCACGCTTGCCAACACACATTTTTTCTCATTAATATCTTTAATTTCGTATTAGTATTAAATATAAAAACTTCATCGTATTAAAGTACTCACAAATACGAATCCAACAAAATCATTCATGACTATATTTAGTCTTATAGATCAGATGTAAATTAGTAATTTGTCTCATGTTATGAACAGTCCCGACATATCGAATGAGAAAAGTTTTTAGAGATAATGGAGTATTAATTAATGATGGAATCTGCTACATATATACATATAAATCATCAAATTAAAATTCGTTTTATTAATATTAACTTTGAGTATTTATCCAATATACCCTTTTTAAACATATTAATTGCAATGATACCACCTCCTTAAAAAATTTGCAAATTTACGTTCTTTTCTTAAAATCTAACTATAATTTGTAAAATCCGATTTTTGCTCTCCCTATCTATTCTCACTCTCTTTCTCTCTGTCTGCCTCTCTCTTCGCTTCTCCCGCTGTCTTGCTTCACTCTCTCAATCGGTGAGATGAATTGTGTTTCATATTTTGGAGAAATCAAAAATTGTTCTTTCTCGATTAAAGTAATCATATAGGTATTTGTATACAATTATGTGTGTGATTGATGGTTGTGTGTATTTGAGGGTTGATTGTTCGTGATGGTTTCTTTGTTTGTTGGGGTTGTGTTGATGTCGATGGATCGTCAAGGTTTGAGAGAGTGGCCGCATCGAGGTGAGGGAGGGAAGGAGGGAGAGAGAGTAGAGAGAACAATGGGATGTAACTGTTGGTTTCCCATGGTTGTTGATATATTGTAAATGCAACCTCCTTATAACAAATATTTTTAGGACATAGTATTTTTGTAATTTATTTTAAAAAGTAATAGTATTCTTGTAAAATTCTTTTTGTCTTTGGGTATTTATGAAAAAAGCCCTATTAACTTTTGTTTCAGATTTATTCATTTTTTGCTCATCCTTTAATTATTAATAGATGTGATTAAATTAATATATTTGTGGGATATGTTAAATAATTTTTAATAATTTAGCCCGTGAAGCAGATAAACCTCACAAATATAATCATTACAAAGAAATGTCACATAATTATTAATCTTTCTTCCATACATATAATATAATAGGCCCGTATTCTTTAAATCACTCGTATATTAACATTACAAAATTTTATTATAATATATATGTGAAATTTTGATTTTTCATTTTAGTAATTTTTTTTTCAGTTTCCACATTAACATCAAATTATGATTAAAGGACTTGATCATATTTTTTGAAAATTTGGATATCAAAACGTTTGATTTTTTTTTCAAGGACATAAATTCATAAACAGCCTATAAATCATGGACAAATAAATTAAAATTTTCTACAAATTAAATTTTTCTAAAATGATATACTTTTGAGTCGAAATGTTTTAAGAGAGAAACAACTGCCAACGATTATATGTCGAATAAATATTGATGGCTGAATTTGATTTTTAATATAATTCAAAAATTAATAAATTATAAATTTGACTGTAATTTTATGGAAACCAGTCAGACAAAAAAAATAAGGTAATATTGCATCCGTCTCCTTTTACATGTCTATTTTAGTTTTTAAAAAATCATGTTCATCAATTTTTGATTAAATATTAAAAATTATTTATTTGTTATTTCTAAAATCTGAAAGTTACATATTAAAATAACTCAAATAATTAATAATAATATAATTTTTGTTATTTTTTTATTTATATAACACATATAAATTTCAATAAAAATATACCGGAAAATCAAAATGACGTAGGGATTATTAAGAAAGGGGCTGGTATTGTATCATGATTTTCAATGACTTTTATTGACTTTTAAAATCTAGGTGTATTCAATCAAGATTTTTAAATACTCTTTAAAAGTAAAGAGGTATTGTATCAGGATTTCTAAAAAGTCTTTCAAAGTTTGAGGTATTGAATTACAACTTTTAAAGAGTTATTAAAAGTCAGTTGTTATTCAATATATCAATGACTTTGGTGGAAATATATAATTGATAGACTTTTAATGACTTTCTATGGAAAATTGCATATATTTTTTCAAAAAATTGTCAGGCCATTTTTGAAAAGATTTGACATGACTTTTATCTTCCCTCAATTAACCGGTCGCTCCAACCTAGGGTTCATCCTCTGCAAAAAGTCTCTCCAATTCATCCTATGTGAAAAAGGTTCCTTTTTTTCTCTATTATGATTTTCTATTATCATTCTGTGTTTTTACATACATATAGATCTACTTGCTTCTACTCATGATTTTTAATTTATACAGATTGTTGAAAATCTCAATCTTGTTAGAGCATCTCCAACTATTGAAAGCCCTTGGCTAAAAGGTGAGTTGGCATACTTAAAATAAAAAAATTTAGCCAACAACTCGAAAAACTCAACTCCAACCATGCTCAGCTGATGTCTATAAATTTAGCCAACCTCCTATGAATGGCTAAATTTGTCGAACCTCTACAGGCCTGTAAGGAAATCTGTAGGAAGATTGCACATAATTTATTAACATATTAAACTGATATATTCTATTTTAACAATCTAAAATATTAATAACATACTATTTTTAAATTATAGCCAACTAATATAGCCAATACCATTGAAGCAAAATGTCTTACAGGTTCAGCAAATTTTACATAATGTCTTACAGGTTCTATTTAGCCAACGATTATAGCCAACGCCGTTGGAGATGCTCTTATAAGCATACAACGAAAATTCAGCTACATTCAGAGCCTACCAGGCATATATGCCATGCAAAGGTCATACCTATCAATTAAACATCCGTACACTTTCAAGCCTAACAATCCACATATAGTGACTGAATCAAGTGAAGCAGAATTCTGTATCGACGAGAAGCACTACTTAAGTAGACCAAAAATGTTGCAGTATTAAAGGCAACATGATCAGTCTTCCAACAACTCTACGTACTTGAGCTATATCAGTCCGTTTATGGTATCAAAACACATCATTATTAAATATGAAGAGTAAAAACATATAATTCTCGAACTCTAAAATCCGTAAATTTATAGTATCAAAAGTGAATACGAAAATCTGATACGAGGTCACAATTAACATTATGTTTATAAATATGATTCAGTAAACAGTATTATAGTATATACACCCAACTTGGGTATAACAGAAGATCGAGAGGGTATAGCAAAAGGTCTAGAGGGTTTCAGAGAGGCTATTTATGATTTTAATAAAAGTCTATTAAAGTATTTCAAAGTTATGAATTTGTAAAAAAAAAAGTCCGTTAAAGTTTTTAAAAGTCATTGTCTCGGGAGTCATGAATTGTTTTTGATATCTTAAGAAGTCAACGAGAGTCATTAAAAGTCTATAAAATCCATTAAAGTTGTACTCCCAAAATTTGTCATTAAAAATCACGATACAATACCAGCCCCTAAGAAACGTTTCCAAAGGAGCAACTGTACGTCACTCAGTCAAGCATCAAACAAGTCCTCACAAGAGCTTATTTAACGCTGCCTCACAGACTTGCCCTCTGCAAAAAAACTGGTATTCAATTCAGGTATGTTGATTGAGTCTCAAATGAATTTTGAACTCTGTTTTCTGTTAAAGATTCAGTGATCTTGGTTAAATCGTTTGCTTATATGGGTTTTATATATTAAGATGAATAGATTAATTAGTTTGTAGTATTTGCTCGATTTTAGAAAATAAATAATGTTTTTATGAGTACTATGTATCAGAATCTTAGGGTTCTACCATTGTGAATAAATTATGTAGTGGGATTTTAAATTATGCAACGAAATCTGGCGGTATTCAATCAGGATTTTAAATTATGTTTAAAAATCTGATGGTATTCAATTGAGATTGTTTAAAATCCATTAAAATTTGATGATATTCAAATGCTGATGGATTTTTTTCGATTTCATAAGATGATGGATTTTGTTTAAGTTCTTTGAAATCCCACCAAAATCCATGAGATTTTAAAGTATTGTGTTTAAATCCTAAAAAATCTACATCAACTCTGCGATATTTTATCAAGAATCTGCGAAAAATCAAATTCACCTAAAATCCATTAATTAAAATCGGTCTTTCTAATGTGTGCCCAAGGGCACAATTAGTGGAATTTATGTGAATGCAGGGGGGCCATTTACATTTATTATCCATCCACCAATCAAAAGCTAGAATTTTCATGGGAGTTAGTGACTATTGTGTGCCCTTGGGCACTCCATAGAAAATTCGAATTAAAATTCATAGACAAAAACCAAACCTTAGATCCCAATCAAATACACCCCCTTGGTTCTACTACGTAATAGGTTATACTTAAAACTAAACTTGCCTTTAATAATACGTCTTTCTATTTGCAGAAGCATGGCAACCCATAAGAAAGCAAGACAACCTGATTGGGGAGCCACTGTGCTGGATAGAATTAGCAAATTGCCCATAAACATATTACACCTCATTTTAGAACGTTTGCCGTTGCACGATGCAGCAAGAACAACTACACTGTCAAAAACTTGGAGGACTATATGGGGATCACAGGCTGGACTGGTTTTTGATGATGTATTTTTTTCGCATCTTGTTTCTAAGAAAATTGAACAACCATCTGATGTTTCATTAACCATAAGTAATATTCTGTTGGTTCATAGTGGAACTATTTTGAAGTTCCATCTTTACATTCCTAAATATCTGCCCCTTCTACATACCGATTTGTGGATTAGAAACATATCAAATAGCGGGGTTAGAAAATTGGAGCTTATCCATACACCACCTAGTCCCTACAAAATGCCTTCTTTTCTGTTTTCCTGTTCAGAGTTAACTGATTTGACGCTTGATAACTGTATACTCAGTCCACCCCTTGGATTTGGAGGCTTCTGTAATCTCATCAATGCTAGACTCGTGCATGTCAAAATTACTGATGACATGTCATTCGGTGCTCAACTCGAAACACTGGATTTGAAATATTGCACTGGGATTTTTAATTTGAGAGGCCAATTTGGTTGTGATAACAATATCAGGAAGTTGATGATCACTTATTGTGGATATATCAATTTGCAATGGTTTAAATACACCAGGAACGTTGAAACTTTTGGTTTGATGTTTGAATTTTGGTCTCTAAAATTGATTAATCTTGACAGCTTAGTTTACAAGATGCCCAAAATCCAAGTTCTTCTCCTCAATGGTGTTCCCTTCAAGGTAAATTAAAAAATTTACAAATTCAATGAAATACTATATAATTATTCACTAATTTATATACAATACTACATATGAAATACTCAACGTGACCCTGATTTTAATTTGTTTTCTTGACATATCTATGTATGTGTATATTTCAAGTCTGTGGAACCAGGTGCATCTGTTTTTAAGAGACTTAGAATAATGGATAAGTTGATCTTTCTACAAGTTTCTGTTGGATTTTATGATCTGGTTCAGACTCAGGCTGTTATTTGCTTGATTAGAAGCTCGCCCAATCTGCAAAATCTTCGTATAAGGCTGGTGAGTACTCATTTTCATCTGAAACTGTCTCTACATTTGACATATATGTTCTGAATATGGGCTTAATATCTAATATAATTTCGACCGTTTTTTGTTGAAATTATGGCCGAAAATTCCAGACTTATTTGGTGGCAATTTTCCCTCTCACAATTAGAGGCGGGAAATTTCCCTCGCACAAGTGTCTCGAAATATTTTGACAGAAAATATTGGCTATCGAAATTAACTTTAATTTCGACAGCTTTCCGTCGAACATATTAATTTCGGCTGGCTCTAATTACGACAGCATTCCGTCGAATTTAATTTCTGACAAAATTAAAGGTTTTACTAGTAGTGTTGCCAATTGTACAGAGAAATTAATTTATTTTACAAGTAAAATAATCATGCGTGCACTCTAAATTTTAAATTTGGGTTCACTTCTAAAAAAACAAAATTGTATATAAATATGTAGACTTCTTAAATTGATATGTAGCTAGACAGCATGTCAGCATAAATTCTATTCCCTTTCTCATGTAAAAGAAAATTTGATTTTATCTCTTTTATATATATACTTGCATTCTCTAATGAAGTTTTCTATGTACTTTTAATATAATAATTACCTTATTTATATGAAAAATAAATTTCATCTACAAGAATATCTCCGTCTCAATGTATGTTGTATTTGCAGTAAAGCAGGTATTGTCGTTGCCCAGAGAAATTGTCAATTTTTTAAAATGTTTCGGCATTAAATATTATTGTTCATATATAATCTTGTAACAAGACAAGGCACTAACTGGATTAAATTATATGTATAGAAACCTAAAGTAAATTTTGTAGCTGCTATGGAATCATTGACTGTAAGGGGGGTTGGAGAGTATTTGCAATTACCAGACTTGGTCGACCTGATTCTTGATAAGCTGGAAACTGTGGATATATTGGGAACAGTGGGTTCGAGGTCTGAGCTTCATTTTATAAAGCTTTTGCTTGCATCTTCCCCTTCGCTTATATGGATGAAGATTTCTAAAAGCGACACCATTGGTGATCCTAGAGAAGAGTTGAGGATTCTAGGAGAGGTGACGCAGCTTCCTAGAGCATCCACAATTGCAAAGATAGTATGGAACTGACTACTAGCAGTATTAGTGCTAGACTTTTAAGGGAATAGCCCTGTGGTTAGTATGTTTTATTGTCTCAGTAGAGTTTATGTTAGACGTTTGTTAAACAATATGTTGAGGGTGTGCAATATGTTTGAAACTGACACACCTCTGTTTTATCTTAAGCTGCGTTGTTACTTATTGTCATCATTGAACCTTCATAATATGTTATTGTCATAAAAATTGAGCTGAGATGAGCAACTACTGGTGATACCATTTTCTAGTTCTTGCTCTGTCAGTACTGCTGCTTCAGCTGCAGGATATGACTTTTCACAGCTTAACGTTTGATAAAAAATACAACTACAGGTGATACCATATTTAGTTTCTACTCTGTCAGGACTGTGTGCTGCATTTGAGTTCGATGCAATGTTGCTTGCGTTCTTTTTCACTTTGTCCAGGCTTACAAAGTTCTGAGATGACAAGAAGGGAGAGATTGATCCTGGTTATAATTAAGTTTTCATTGATGTACATTAAAGCCTCCGTAGTTTATTTGTTTTATCTTTTTGTCACGAGTCTCCGTGTTGGTTCAGTAGCTGCTAGATAGACAATCTTCATTTATCTACGTACTGATTCAGCTTCAAGGTCTAAACTTCTTCTTATATTTGACAATGGAGATGAGCAAGATCATACTTTATTCCCATGTCAAGTCTCTTATTTACAGTTGCTAATATTGCAACTCTTATAGTCATTTTGTTTTGGGCGGTGACAAAATCAGAAGACAAGTGCTTAGGCTCGATGCACTCAATATATCAGTAGCATCATAGGACATTATCCTGCAGTTGATAATAAGAAAATTACTTTGTTAGATCAATAGAGGTCAGGAATAAACTTACGACTTACCGATCAGCAATGCAAAAGTGACAACTTATTGATTATGTCTAATGGGGCTGAATTTTGCTCTGCAGGAATCTTCACAACAAAGTGTATGTTTTGGTTGAAGAAAAACTGAAGCAGCTACTGGATATTATACACTAACAGGATTATGCAGGAGTGTCACTGAATCGTGGTTAGGAGCCACCCTCGAATTTACAAGATTTTTCACAATAAGGAATTCTCTGTATGGCTCAAGTCTTAACTAGACTTGTATGTGTTTCAGCTTACTTCAGATAATAGATAACGGAACTCATCAATCCTTTTTCACTGTAAAACCAATACATGTATGCTGCCTGCACACCAATGCCTCGGTCTTTCATCAAACTAGTGACAAGAATTTGTTTAGTAAAATGCCTCGGGCTTTTTTCTTGAAAGTTGGTGAAAATCTTTTAGATTCTTTCATTAGCCTGTTAGCAAACACCAGTTTGTGTGAAAAAGCTCATGCCAAATCTGAAAACTACATAAAATGTGAGACAATAGAGAACTTGAACACTCTACTACTCACCTGTATTGATATTTGTGATCAGTGTTTTGTGCTTGATCAGAAGTTCGCCCAACCCGCAAGTTTCACGATCTCTTCACTCATATTTGTTGAACAGAATTTTAGATTCCGAATCAAAACAAATTGATACTATTTTTTTCTTGCAAAAAAGTAGGTTTGATTGTTAAATTTGGACGTTTCAAGTAACTTAGCTCTGAATTTTCATCTTCTAACCTACATCTACAGAATAAACACAGGACACGAACAGTCAAATGTTAATAACATACATCTTGCGAGGAAAAAGGACCAGAAGAGAAAAATTATGAGATTGAGTCAATTTTTCATTAAATAACTATACATCAAAAACTTAAGATCGAGTCATCTATCTATTAAAAAGACCCGCTAATATTATGCCAAATGTCAAGGACCCAGACATTGCAAGCATAACAATAAAAATAACGGACATTCAAAATCTAATAAGGGATTAATGATGACTAATAAGACAACTTGATGGAAAAAGATGAAAGTCAGAAAGTGCTCTGCTTTTAAACAGATTGAAAAGATGGAAACCGTTCCAGAAAAGTTTTAACGAGTACAATCAACCTGGCTACCAGAGTCCAGTAATTAAGTTCATACTATTTATAAAGTAGCAGATACTCTCACCAATCATCCTGGCTACCAGCAGAAGTCCATATCAATTCTGCAGTAGCGGATGCTCTAGGGAGCCGTGCCACCTCTCCTAGAATCCTCAACTCTTCTTTAGGACCACCAATTGAGTCGCTTTTAGAAATCTTCATCCATCTAAGCGAAGGGGAAGATGCAAGCAAAAGCTTTATAAAATGAAGCTCACACCCTGAACCCTTCACTTCCTTTAGATGCACAGTTTCAAGTTCATCAAGAATCGTGTTGACGAAATCTGGTGATAGCATATACTGTTCAGCCCTGCTAGCTGCCACTGAATCAGTACCATGCATTCTGCTTAATCCAATTTCCTACATATAAATGCATAAATTTCAGTCACTGACCAATCTTATCACAATGGTAAACACAGAAATATTCAGGTATCAGAGCCACAGAGGGTTTTGTTCCTAGGAGAAATATTGTGGACATCTATAGTAAATCTCTGCTAATAACAAGTCCTAACCTTTTCAAATAACAAAAGATTGTATATCAGTATATGCATGACAACGCTTTATTCACAAAACAGTTCCAAGAAACAAATTTAAACAAGGACCAAGAGTCAGCAGATATTCGGATATAACAGACAACATGATACTTGAGATGTTAATAAATTATAATTATATTGTATCTAATGTGATTATTTTGATGAAAATACAAAAGTTATTCAGATAAAAAGTAACATTTTACAAGAGACAACACAAGATATATTTAAGCAGACATAAACAAAGAAGGAAAAAAGTTCAGTTTACTGATTAGTGACCAAAACTTTTAAGGAGACAACAAAGATCCAAATTTGGAGGCATGCGTTGCTTATACTCATTTCTTGATTTCTATATAGAGAAGTAGCAACTGTAAAGTTATGAGAATAACAATCGCATTCAGAATACACAAGATAGGTTTGGATTACAGTATTAATTCTCACCGGCCATATACGAAGGATTTTCAGCTTGGGCGAACTTCTAATCAAGCACAGGACACGGTGAATAAAAACCCAATCCCAATCTCCACCAAAGGAAACTAGCAAAGTTTTCAAGTTCACCAATGTGGTTGGAAGTCTATTGGAAAGAGATGCACCTAGCTCCAGAAACTACATATATACATGACAAGCAGTAACAGTAGACTGTCAGAAACAATAGGCACATAAACTTTCAAATGTATTGTTACTCGCTAACCATATTCGTAAATTCTGTATGATTTTCATAGACCTTTAGGAAAAGAACAAATTTGTGAAATTTGTATGGTTTTTACTGACCCTCAAGAAAAAATTGTCGAGGAGAAGATCTTCGATATTAGGCATATTCCCAAGTAACTTGGCTAAATCCGAGATGTCTTTCCTAGAATTTGAAGACCCTGCCAACAAGAGACCTAGAAAATGAACTTTTTTGGTGGTTCCGAACCATCGCCAATCAATTCTTTCTCTGCTAAAGATCACCAAGTCACGAATGAGATTGTTTTGATAGTTAAATTGGCATCCCAGATGTTTAATCCCAGTGCAAAGATTCAAGAACATTCTTTCAAGTCGACTCCCAAATGACATGTCAGCAGTAATTCTGACATGGGAGAGTTTAACTTTAATCAGATTCCTGAAACCTCCAAATCTTTGGGGTGGGTTGAGTATACAATTATCAAGTGTCAAATTTGTCAACTCCAAACACGAAAACAGATAAGAAGGCATAGTGTAGGGAACTGGTGTTATATTAATAAGCTTTAATATCCTAATCCCACTTTTCGATATTCGTTTGATCCACAAATCCGCATCCAAACACTTATGAAGAGGAAACTCTAAAGGAACAGAAAGATGGAATCTGGAGACAGAACCATCATGAAGTAAAAGAATGTTACTGATGGTTCTTGAAACATTAGATACTTGGGCCTGTTCATCTATTCCTGAAACCATTCGGGAGAAAAATACATCATCAAAAACCAAGACTGGGTGTGTTTCCCATACATTTCTCCAACTTTTTGAGAGGACAGCTGTTCTTGCGGCATCATGCAGTGGCAAGCGTTCAAGGATGAGGTATTTTAAGTTTACGGACAAGTTGCTAATTTTGTCAACAGCTCTGGATCCAGTATCAAGTTGCCTTCTTTTAGTATCATTATCCATGCTGGGAGACATCAAAATGAGAGAGAGTATTCACAACAAGTATTTAGTATTGGAAGTGGTAGTAACTAATTTAAAAGCCCATTCCATAGAATAAAACTGGTAACCCAAAGACTAACACACACAGACGATTTTAAGTTGCTAAATCTTTCAACTTTAGATTTACTATCAAGTCGCCTTGTATTAGCCATGCTGGTAGATGGTGGCGGATCTAGAACAATTATAGAGAGGGGGCACCATATAAATAACGATATCATAAAAGAACATAATTTTCTTAGAGGCTAAAACTTATCTTAATTACAAATCATTAGCTTAAAACTTCCTTTTATTTGTTTTAATGAAATGTTTTAACTTGCTTTATTTATTAGATAAATTAAACGGTACTTAATTTTTCAAAAAATATATATTTGTGGAGTACTTAATATTTTACAAGGACATATCAATGATATCATATAATATACAATTAACTAAAAATAAAAAATATATAAAAATATACTAATAATTTCTTTTATTACAGGGGCACCCTTAACCTGCATCCGCCTCCGCTGGTAGAGATCAAAATGAAAAAGATACTACCCACAAAAAGCATTCAGCATTCTTAGAGCAGCTCCAATGAGGGTGCCAAAAAGAGTGCTACAATGCCATGTGTGATGATGTGGCATGACACTCTTGTTGGCTCTCCATTGGAGTGGAAGGAGTGCCAAGCAAAATTGCCAACTTTTGGCACTCTCCTAAAATAGAAAAAAGTGCATAAATCACCCTAAAGTCATTTAGTTTCCTATCTTGTTATAATTATACTTGTACAAATATGTGGCAACTTTGGGTGTCAACCATTGGAGCAAATTTTTAAGTAAAAATTGCCGAAAGAGAGAGAAAATAAAAAAATAATATTTTTGATGATTTGTTATTTTAAGCAATTTTAGTTAGCACCCCCATTGGAGATGCTTAGAGGTAATTCTTATAAATTGCTCATAGCACATAATTTCATATACTTTATTTTATTAGAACAATGAATGATCCATCTTCAAAAGACTCATACATACAAGCCATTCAAGAAAGCACTGTGAGATTTTAACATATTTACACATATAAGACTTCAAAGAATATTCATGAAAACAAACATTCTAATGAGTAAAACAAGAATCGAAAGGAATTTCAGAAACACACACTTCAAAATGAAAGAGATACTATTCAGAACAAGTATTCAGTATTCATTGGAGATGCTTAGAGGTAGTTCTTAGAGCAAGTCCAATGTAATGCTAAACATGTTGTTATTTCTATAATATAGCATCATTTATAAAACTTAACACTCCAATGCAATCCTATATGTGATGTTAAAATAGAAAAATGCTATACTTGGTTCCAAATATAGAACCAAGTATAGATGTAGCTATAATTGCCACATGGGCAATGCAAGTGGGAATTTTGAGGGAAATGAATATAAAACAATTTTGATTTAGTTTTTGTACTTTGTGTAATTCATACTCATTCTACTGCATTAACGCTGTGCATATGTATTGCATCTCAGTTTCATCTGTTTTATTTTTTTTTATTTTGCATGTTCATTGAAGTTCCAACCACCAAACAAGACCTGTATATTCAGTTATCAGTTTGTTGAATTAAATGAGTTTAAGAGGGAACATGCTCTTCTGTATTGTTTCTTGTAATCAAAATATTAAGACATTATATTATGCAGTGCACTGGCTAGAACTAATGAGTTTGGCCGACTGATGTTTTAATCTTGAGTTAGTTGTATGTCAAGTCCGAGTAGAAGTTTCAGCTTATGCACATTGCTGCTGGCTTGCAGCTTGTTATGATATTGGAGTAACTACATTAATCACAACTACCGTTCACATTCTGGAATCATTCTATCAAATATAATTGTGAAATAAAGTGAGGTGGTTGAGAAGTTAGTAATTTTACATCTGGGTTAATTATCTAATTGGGCACTCACTTCACACCAATATATCATCCGGGACACTCTCGAATTTTCGGTCTCATTTGAAACATCGTTTTCAAAAATTATATCAGTCTTAAAAATAAAACGTTAAATTTGAAAACAAATTGACAGTATGAGAAGTGTTACTCATGGGGCTTTAACACAATAGGCTATAGAGATTATGTAGGCACGATTAATTGAATTTTCACGTCCAAAAAATGGCTATATATGGATTATTAGGGTTTTTAATAACTATCTCTTCCACCTTCAATTTTACCCATTTTTTGAATGTGAAAATTCAATTAATCGTACCTACATAATCTCTGCAGCCTATTCTTTTAAAGCTCCATGAGTAACACTTCTCAAACCGTCGATTTGTTTTTGAATTTAATGTTTTATTTTTAGGACTGATACAACTTCTGAAAATGGTGTTTTAAATGATATCAAAAATTCGATAGTGTCCCGGATGATATATTGGTGTGAAATGAGTGCCCAGTTTGATAATTAACCCTTTTACATCTCCTTGGTTCTATTTTAAAACCATGCATTGGAGCATGAAATTAATTTTAGCATCAAAATGTACTTTTTGATTTCAAATTTTAGCAATAGCTACATCTATTTTGAGTTTAGCATTGGACTTGCTCTTATAAATTGCTCATAGCACATAATTTCATATACTTCATTTTATTAGAATAATGAATGTTTCATCTTCACAAGACTCATAAAAACAAGCATTCAAGAAAGCACTGTGAGATATAAAGTATAAACATATTTAGACATATAAGACTTGAAAGAATATTCATGAAAACACACATTCTAATGAGTAAAACAAGAATCAAAATGGAATCTCAGAAACCCTTATAAGGATTTATCAAATATACATGAGATGTACCTGACTTTTTGAGACATTGCAATGGACACTGGTCATCTAAAGTGGGGAAGTAGAAGAAGCTCGTGTCTTGGGATGAGCGTCTCTTAGTACAGAGTGACACGTGTTGCAATCTCTATCCTTTTAGCGTCCTTTCGAACAGTCGTACTAAAGCTCGACTGTTCACTTTTCCCCCGAGATTACGGGGGTGTTTGGCTGGCACTTATAAGTCCAGCTTCTGGATTATAAGTTAAAAGCACTTATTCGTACCCGTTTGTGTAATAAGTCAAGAAGCACTTATAAAAAGTTAGGAATGCTAGCTTTTGTTTCAGGGTTTCTACTTATTTCCCAAACACTTTAATCACTTATAAGTCTTATCTTGCTTCTAACTTCTACTCCACTTATTTATTTTAAGCAAAAAACACTTATTTTAAACTCACCCAAACGGCCCCTATATTAAGAGACCATATTCCGAGATGGGTTGTTTGTACCGAACGTCGGGGTTCGACTCTGACGAGAAAAAGTCTTAAAAGTCCCAATTTTAGGTCAAACGAGTCTTAACGTCATTTTCATAAGAAATAGTTCCAACTGTCACTTCAAAACACGACTTGAAGTGATGTTTCGATAATTCTGAGTGAAACCCGATTTAAAGTTGCGTTTTTAGTTTAGAACACGATTTAAATTAAAGTTGCGTTTTCAATTTAAAACACGACTTAAAATTGCGTTTTAAACTGAAAACACGATTTCAAGTTGTGTTCTGAACAGAAAACACGACTTCAAGTTGCGTTTTGAATAGAAAAACATGACTTCAAGTTTTGTTTTGAGCTGAAAACACGACTTCAAGTTGTGTTTTTGTTAACACAACATGAAGTTGCATTTTGAAGTAACAGTTGGGGCCACTTTTCCTGAAAATTATAATAAAGCCTTTTATTACCAAAACGTGAAACTTGGGGCCAACATCCAACTCTGACTCATATTAGAACGGATACTCATCTGTAAGGCGTATAAGCTTTATTGTTAAAAAAAATGAAAAAAAAGATCATGTTTTAAAAATTCTCAATTTAACTTATCTCATACAAAATGGTCAACCGATTTGATTTTGAAATATAACTAATCCTTATAATTTTTTTAAACAAAATATATATGTATATTATTAAAATTAAATATGAACAATTATAGAATTTATGAATACAGAAAATATATTAATTATTAAATACTTTAATATAATTATAACTAAATATTAAATATATTTTAATATTAAAAGATATTCGATCTTCACTCCGATTAATCCCCGAATTTTTATTAATACTAAATTAGTAGTTTAACCGGTTAGGTCCAATCCCCGATTTTTTATAACACTGTCAAGAGGTCGTTCAATTCCGACAGAAGGTTTTTGTTTGCAAAGATATATCGAAATGGTTAATCTATGTTCTAAGGAGATAACTAATATGATTAACAACTCTTTGATTTGCATAATTATAGGTGTATATACAAAAGGATTTAAAGTTTTGTTAAATATTAACTATACGCTTACTTTTGATTTATATTTTAAATTATATATATATAATAAAATATTATTTTATTTCAAAAAATGTGAAAACGTAAATTATTATTTTTGTCATATTTTACATGACACTTTTAATTAATTTCATCCCACAAATAATATTAAGCCCCCTGCATACACATTTAATTTTTATTTAAAATTAGTCTTCCAAATAAAATCAGCTAATTTTATATTTCATAATAAATTTATGATTTTTTATTATTTTAGCAATATTAGAAAATATAATTGGTTAGAATTATAATTCATCCGTCTCATTCAAGTCATTACGTTTGGTTTGGTCACGGAGATTAAAAAAATACGTATAAAGCAGTGATTTTTAATGTGGGAAAGGAATACTAACGGAGTAAAAGAAGAAAAGCCAGACGTTTGGATACGACTGCGGGAGATGACATAAACTGTGTCATAGAGCCAAGCCCTTGGGAATTTAAGAAGTAAATAATGCATAGGTTGTCAGAGGAGCAACTGTACAGAGTCCAGCATCAAACAAGTCCTTACAAGAGCTCATCTAACGCTGCCTCACTGAATCGCCCTCTGCAAAAAAACTGGTATTCAGTTCAGGTATGTCTATCTATGTATACACTTATCTTTTTGTTTGAAATAACATGCATCATGTTGATTGAGTCTCAGATGAATCTGGAACTCTATTTTCTGTTGAAGAGTCCATGATCTTGGTTAAATCGTTTGCTTATATGGGTCTCATATATTACGATGAATAGATTAATTAGTTTGTAGTATTTGCTCGATTTAAGAAAGTAATAATGTTTTTTTTTAGTACTAATGTATCAGAATCTTAGGGTTCTACCGTTGTGAATAAATTATGTATGAGAATTTTAGGGTTCTACTACGTAACAGGTAATACTTAGAACTTGCCGTTAATAATATATCTTTCTATTTGCAGAAGCATGGATAGAATTAGCAACTTGCCCATAAACATATTAGACCTCATTCTAGAACGTTTGCCGTTGCACGATGCAGCAAGAACTACTACACTGTCAAAAACTTGGAGGACTCTATGGGGATCACAGGCTGAACTAGTTTTTGATGATGTATTTTTTTCGCATCTTGTTTCTAAGAAACATAAACAAGCATCTGAAATTTCATTAACCATAAGTCACATTCTGCTGGTTCATAGTGGACATATATTGAAGTTCCATCTTAACATTCCCAAAACTCTGCCCCTTCTATACACAGATTCGTGGATTAGAAACATATCTAACAGCGGCGTTAAAAAATTGGAGCTTTTTAATAAACGACCCAGTGCCTACAAAATGCCTTCTTATCTGTTTTCCTGTTCAGAGTTAACTGATTTGACGCTTGATAACTGTATACTCAGTCCGCCCCTTGGATTTGGAGGCTTCTGTAATCTCATTACTGCTAGACTCTCTCATGTCCAAATTACTTCTGACATGTCATTCGGTGCTCAACTCGAAACACTGGATTTGAAATATTGCACCAGGACTTTCAATTTGAGAGGCCAATTTCGGTGTGATAACAATATCAGGAAGTTGATGATCACTTACTGTCAAAATTTTGATTGGCAAATGTTTAAATACATCAGGAATGTTGAAACTCTTGGCTTGGTGTCTGCATATCGGTTTCGAAGAGTGATTAGTTTTGACAGCTTAGTTTGCAAGATGCCCAGAATCCAAGTCCTTCTCCTCGATGTTTTTCCCTTTAAGGTAAATTAAAATATTTACAAATTCAATGAAATACTATATGGTTATTCACTAATTTGATATACAATACCACATATGAAATACTCAACATGACCCTGATTTTTATTTGTTTTCTTGACATCTATGTATGTATATATTTCAAGTCTGTGGAACCAGGTGCATCTGTTGTTTTTAGGAGACTTAGAATAATGGATAAGTTGATCTCTCTACAAATATCTTTTGGATTTTATGATCTGGTTCAGACTCAGTCTGTTATTTGCTTGATTAGAAGCTCGCCTAATCTGCAAAATCTTCGTATAAGGCTGGTGAGTACTCGTTTTCATCTGAAACTGTCTCTACATTTGACATATCTGTTCCGAATATGGGTTTAATATCTTAATATATATCTATAAATAGATAGATACTCCTCCCATTTTGCAAGGCTTTTTACTACCACTGCCCCTCTTCACCCTCTTAATTACACATGATGCCATTGATTTTTTTAAAAAAATATTCCAAACACACGTGGATTACGGTGCAGCTGGGTTAATCACGTGTAAAGGTACGATAATATTTTACTTTACAGATTTGGCGGGTTGGTCTGCTGGGCGAAAGATCCAACTCCTGGACAATGCTTATATTCCATACACATCAATGCTATGTATTTTTAATTTCATTGTAACATTGTTTGAATTTGAATTTGAAATCCAGAGCTACTTTTTCTCTTCTGCCTTCAGACTAGGAGATTCATTCTGTTTTTCAAGACTCGCTCTTCATGGATGAGGTTAGTTGTATAATCTTCTTTCTCCCAAGTTTTGTTAGTTTTTTTAGTTTGTCATGACATTTCTCCGTATCTGGCTTCTGTCTCTGAATCTCCGCTTTCTCGATTAGTTCATCGAATGGGAAGAGGGATGTCCTGTGTCTTCTGTCATTCTTAACAATTCTTCGTTCACTGCATTAGTTCCACTAATTCAGGGAGTATTTTGTAGCATGTTTTTTAAGTGTTTGACAAAATTCCTGACACAAATTTCTCTCTTTTTTTTTTCAGATTCAATAATTATATAACATAATTATTTTGACACTGCTTCTCATAAAGTTGGATTTGCCTCTTTTTTGACACTGCTTCTCATAAAGTTGGATTTTATTGTTGATTTAGGAGAAAGGTTATTGTTCAATTTTTGACGATATGTTCATTTAATGCAGGTTAGCATGACAATTAATATATCAGCCAACTTACAGTCACTGTCCAGTCTCCACATGGAATGCAAAACAGGTTTGGGTGTGGTTGTTTTAATAATCCTGTTCCAAAACTATCACTTTTTTTAGGTTAGATATAGTAGTTTATTTTGTTTAATTTGTGTCAAGGTGCACAGGGAGACCATTAAACCTAGCATTAACAAATACTGGCTTATCATAACCTTAATATTAACTACATAGCATTCTCAAGTACGGTCTTCTATTTGATAGAAAGAGAAAAGAACCCAGCGAAGAACGAAGATGGTATTAAATCCTCAAAAAAGTAATGCACAGTTGTAATGAAATTTTATTGACAAAAACTCCTCATTACATTGAGGGTAATGTCTTTATTTATGATATTGTTTCTGTCTCTTGAGAAACCTATCATCTAGAGTTACTGGCTTTCAGTATTTTCCATTCACCCCCAACCCTGTTTACTCTTTCCATTTTTCTGTATAATTGAGATGAATACCTCATTGTTGAGTGATTGGGTTCTAGATTTTCTTCAGTAAATAAATATATTTGTCCAGTCATTGTTGAGGACATGCATATATGATCATGCTATTTTCTCATTTAAATCTACTTCCAGTTCTGGAATCCTTTTGTAGCGAAATTGTTGAAGAATTAACATTCTTCTTTCATTTGATTTGGTCTCTTTATATTTTGCTCTTGGCTTAATGATGCAACTGCGAATATATTAACTGTATTTGTGTTGGTTTATTAAGCATTATATTTTAAGGTTCATTTATGTACCTGGACATATGTTTTTCAAGTTATTTCAACTGATTAAAGTGAATATTCAACAGGGCTGCAGACAGAAGTTACAGAGTATTTTAAAATCCAAGAGCAGAATAATACATGTTTTGTTCAGGGATGAATATCGGGTCATTTCAGGGTTGGGGAGTCGCTAGATCGCCCCCCGTCCCCGAATCTGATATCGATTCCGGAGGCCGTCCCAATCCTATGGATACATTTGTAGAAAAGTAATTAACAATGAAATTCTGCAAATTCATTTCCACATTAGCAGCAACATGAAGTCAACAAAGTCTTCCTTATTTGATTTGGATTGTTGTCTTCTATGTGTTGCTCTTATTCATGTTGGCTAATGTATGATGCAGTTAATAGAAAACCTTATCCAATTAAAGGTGAATTTGATCACTCTGAACCACTATAAATAAACTGCAGTAGCCTGATTAAAATGTTTAATTATATTTAACCCACTTTTTCTAAAGAGGTTGTTGCAATCCTGACTGTTTGTAACTGATATCTTTTGTACATTGTTCATCGATATAGGTGATCATGGTATCACAACAGAGGGAGAAGGGTGGTCTCTAACTGTTGTCCTGCTAGAAGGAATTAATTTGGCAGCAATTAGGTTGTCCGATCCGTATGTGGTGTTCAGCTGCAATGGTAAAACCAGATCCAGTTCAATTAAGTTTCAGAAATCTGATCCTCGATGGAATGGTTATTTTGCAGAAGTATTTGATTTTGATGCGATGAATGAGCCTCCATCTATGCTGGATCCGGATGTTTATGATTTTTATGGGCCGTTTGATGGATCCAAATCCCTTGGAACAAACAGGAGATATCTTTGGGTGTTTCTCTTGGGTCTGCTACACATATTTCAGTGTTTGTGGTTAGTACTATTCTAGCATTTATCAGTTGTTGCAGTTTTAGTCAGAAACTTCTGAGTTACTTCACAGTTTTCTTTTGCTTAAAGATGATAATATTTTCTTTTTAGATCTATAATATAATACGCATTACTTCTTTTTTCTTTGTAATGGGCTTTATGTAGAAGATGAAAATTAACTGTTCCTTATATTCACGTTAAAATTTACATAAAGCTTTGTTGGGAAAATTGTGTTTACATCTGCCTAATTCTAATCAATTTCCATGACTTCAGTCCTGAAAAATCTGTTGGCATGAGTGCTTTGCTACTTCGATTGGTTCTGATAGGAAGAGCATCATTTGTATTCCCTCTTTCCTTTATATCAAACCTTACCAAGAAGTCCATGAGTAATAAAGTAAACCTCAAGCAACAGGTATTAAAGTGAAAAAACAAAAAGCACTTGAGCTTTTTCATTTATCGGAAACTTACCAATGTGACGACAAACTTATAAATATGATTGTTCAGGTTATAATATGGTGGGCTGGTCTAATGAGAGGCGTTGTTTCAATGAACTTGCTTATAATCAGGTAAACGGGTGCCAAAGAAAATCATCCTGGATGTATAAAGGAAAATAAAGTGGGAATTATTACTTATATATATCATATATTAATCCCATTTGCTCAGATTGAACGATATGCTCCTGTGGCTTCATTTCTGGAGATACCATGACTAATGTAGATATTCTTAACGTGATATCCTTATTTTCATGGATGAGATATCTACTGGTTTGGACACAACATATCAAATTGTTGATTCACTGTGCCATGTGGTCCATACTCTTCAAGAAACTGCTCTCATCTTCTTTTTTTTTTGCAGCCAGCATCGGAAATGACTGTGAGAGAAACCTTGGAATTTCTGCCAGATGTCAGAGAGTTGGATCACGCTATGATTAGTTGATATTCATTGTACTGTGTTCTCAGCACTAATGTATTTGCGTGGGGACTGATATTCTTAATTATCAATGTTTACACATAAATGTTGGCCGAGATGTCAAGACGGGAGAATGATCCAAAGATAAAGCCTGATCCTGATGTTGATATCTTTACGAAGGTAATAACATAGATTTGTAATGTTAAAATATGCTAGCCACTTTTAGGACAAAATTGATATTTACAAAATTAATAACAAATCGGTAATACTTATATAATTTATAATCTAAGTGTGACATGTGATTTTGCATATTGTTTGAGCTTATTTATAGTAATTTTTGGTTAGTCCAGTTTTATTTCATGAGTTCATGATTTTTGAGCCAGATTATTGTCCCGAAATACATGTCTAATGTTATACATATGTGTATGTACTAAGCGAACATGACTCCATAGATATATGTTTTACAGAAGACTTGCGAGGTGGATGATAGCGATGAAGATGATATGGAGGAGGTTGATAGGCAAAGCACCATCAGGTATCGATGTTTATCTTTCCGTCGCATCACTATTAAGATGACAGATCCAATGTTGTTTTACCAAAAGAAAGTGAAATGTATACTATGGAGTTAATAGCGAGCTTATTATAAGTTCATCAGGTGCGTTTCATTTTGGATACTTAAGTTCATATGTTATATATATTGATTCTATATGAAAGTAATTTTTATTAATTGAGAGTTTTTAAATATGGATATATCATGGTAACTGATATATAAAAAAGAATTACCAGCCTAAACTACATTACTTAAAAGGTGATCACTGGTCAGTAACAGATAATTTGCATTCTACTGATATAAACTATCTACACATTTTTGCGCTTTGCCCTGAAAACCAGATGATGTAATGTTTTTCCAAAGAACATATAATATAGGCCTGAAACTTAAATGGGAAAACAGTCTCTCAAATTTGCAGGCTGCAGGTAGCAGCTACTATGAGTCTATGACTACAGATTTGTAATGGAACCACTGGCCCTACGGATCACACATATTCTGACTAATCTATGATACATTTTTACAGTTGCAGAGACAAATCTGATGATCCTCATAATATGTGCGGAGAGTTGCTCAAAATTATCGGCGAAAAAGGAAGGTAACGTGTCTTCGCTAGCTATTGTTCAGGCAAAAACTTCTGTTGGAACTGTTATATCTTGGAAACTGGATATTGTTGCTTGATCTTAAACCAAATATTGTAATTTTTGTTCGGCTGCTTTCTGCTTGACCTGAGAGCTGTTGTGGCTAGCAGATGAATATGATTCATAAATTAGGCATCATAATCACAGCCAGATATATATATATATATATCTTTATATGCTTAACATGCTTTATATGTTCACAGGACAGATGAGAACTAATATTTTAAAGCACACGCCTGGCTGGAAAATATAGATATGGATGTTTAGATAACGGTGATATTTAGGGTTTGAAAGTGGGTCGGTCAGGCTTGAAATGGCATGAAGGCATTCACTGGTTATGGTCAGACAGCATTGAAGGTGGTGAACATTACTCCATAATTCACAAATCATGAATTGTTTTTTCGTTATAATAGTATAATTCAATCTTTACATGAAAAAAATGTGAACTTTTCACACTTTAAGTAATGATTTGAAACTTAATCCCAGTCCTGTCTCACAAAGCAGAGTAGTTGGTTTTCTCAAAAAGCAGAGTAGTCGGTTTTCCATCTGTGTTATTCTGCATCTCATTATTTTGTATAATAATAACTGCACCTGGGATGACAAAAATATTCTGCAAATAAATTTATTCATATATATCTAGATGATGCTAGATTATTATGTAGCTCACAGGGTATGATTTCTTTTCTTGCAGTTCAGAGGTTTGGTATTCGACCATATATATTTGTGTATTAAGAATTTTAAGACATTTCTATATCAGAGCTAATTTGTTCAATTAAAACTAATCATCTCTGAGCAAGATTGGACAGCCCAAGTGGTTAAGGGCTTATCCTCTGTTGGCCCAGGTCCTGGGTTCGACTCTGGCTCACCTCGAGAATATCTTAGAACAGATACTCAAATTGTAAGGCTATAAGCCACAATAGTCAAAAAAAAAAAAAAAAACTAATCATCTCTGAAAATTTTGGTCCCCCCTCTGGAATCTCTTGGCCAAAATGCTCACAAGCAACACTCTAATTATGAAAGAATTCTACAATATTGCTGAGTAGTTGATTGGTAACAAGTGGAGTTCGTTGGATAAAGTAGACATGTAATAAAATGCCATCTGTCTGTATGATTTTGAGGAAGAAAATGCCAGTGTTTTGACTGCGAACACAGAGAAACTCATGGCTCAGATGATCAGGGCCTATTGAGATTATCCATGTCACATATATCAAACACAAAGGAATAGGCGATTCCTGCCAAAGCTTCATCAGCTATGCACGGTTGGTCTTAGTTTTGGGATTTTTTTCTCTAACCGGTGTGTTCTTGATCTAATGGTTCTCTCCTGATGATCACAGTTATAACCAAAAAGGATACTGCTGAACGCCTGAAAAAGCCATCATTTTGAGAAGATATATGCTACGGAAGTTTCAGGTGCTGCAGCCAGGTTTAGAGAGTTCTGCTTGAAGTTTCAGGTGTTGCAGTGTTGTACAGCTCAACGCTCAAGGCTCAAGTATTGACTGCGGAAACGTGAGAAGTAGAGGCCAAAAGCATTATGTGATCCTTTCATTAATGGCAATGCTGATTAT
Organism: Daucus carota subsp. sativus; assembly: GCF_001625215.2. NCBI lineage: Eukaryota > Viridiplantae > Streptophyta > Magnoliopsida > Apiales > Apiaceae > Daucus > Daucus carota. The sequence continues at coordinate 58,241,426 of NC_030383.2, read as the reverse complement.
TCAACCTCATTATTGGTGGGGATAAAAGATGCATAGATTATATTCCAGAGCAAGGACGATGCCAGGTATATAGCTAATTTTGTGTTTTTGTCGAATATTTACTGGTAGAATAGCCAAGATAAAATCAGAAGTTGGATAATAGATAGAATTATAAGCCATATCTCATGAGTTAAAGGGTTGCAACAGGTATTGCTGTGATTTTAATTTAAGATGAGGCGAAATGATGGAATTCGGAATTCTAATAATTTAGTGGTGTCAGTCCACCAATAAATTCCTTTCAATATGATCGACTCATGACTGTGGTGATAGCATGCAGATTAATCATGAAAAAAAATGAGCATTAATCCAACTTGGTTTTAGACATGGCGATATTTTCCATATAATTATAGAAGAAGTTTACAAAGTTTAAACTATGATTGAAGGTGTTACTGATTTCATTGTTTCCATATGCAGCTTCCTACCATGGCGCTATTGAAAAGCTCCTAACTGCGAACAACACATCAATGAGGTGCTATCCTTCCAATCAATGGCGACCCTAGGCTGTTTGATTATAAATCAGGTATATTCAGTTTTAATTAGTTGAATATAATACATTTTCGCCCCAGCACAGTAGTAATGTGGTATGAGTTGCCTACCCCTCTTAAAAAAAGACAGGGTTCCAATATCCTTATAGGGGGCGCGAATCGCGATCACACTTTAAGGGTGACCCTGTAGCTGCTCTATTTGATAGTAAAAAATGGCATAGACAAGTAAAGAAAGTATTGTCTACACATGTTGCAACCTTTCAAATAAATTACTACTGAATTCTACAAACTAAATATATATTCAACCAAGCCAAGAGAAAGCAAGAAATATATCATAATGAATGCATATACCTTTAATTCACGGATTAAGTTGCCCTGTGTCTTTCCCTTCCGTCGTACAATCATGAGTTATGCACCGAACAAAATATATATTCTTAAATTAATAATCAATCTTTCAACCTTATAAAATTGGGATCCAGAAATTTGTTTGAGCTCCAGAGATGCGAAAGCTGTGCCAATTATGGGACTGAGATTAGGAGTTCCTGATCTAACACCAGAAGTTGTGAATAATACGAAGAAGGTTGTGCTTGACGCGATTGAGCTTGGTTACAGGATATCAAATCTGTTTGGATAGCAATGTAAGAGTGCCAAAGTCCCCGACCTTACAAAATCAATCATTGTCAGTAATTTCAGTTGCAAGGAGATTGTTGATGTTCTGGCATTTGCCAAGATTCCTTCTGCAATCAATCAAGTAAGCTTGCTTCCATTTCATAGTGTAAATTCCATTAAATTCCATTTACACCTTTGGTGATGTATCTTACTTGAGCTGAGCTATTGATATGGCTTGCTAAGATCAATTGAATCAGAATCCTTGCTATAAATAAATTGAATTTTTCGGAAAAAGTTATCACCGAAAAAAATCCCCAAGGCAAATAGTGGTCTGAATTCTCAAAGAGTCTTAGGAACACCATTTCATACTGTGCTATCGGATTTAGTAATAGTTCAATTCTTTTCATAATTGAAGTTTGTAGGATGTTGATGTTGAAAGATGTTGCTATTATTCTCCTCAATGAAGTATACAGCTGCTGCCAAGACAAATTTATGACTAGTAATTTTTTGTTAGGAAATGATCTACAGCCTAAGAGGCCTTACAAAATCAATCATTTAGCACAAGTTTCTGAGGATCCTAACAAGCCTAAGAGGTCTGCAACTGCTTTTTTCATTTTCATGCACGTGTTTTGTCAGCATTGCTATCCAGCTTTTTGTTTACTGTTCTTTTGATGTGTATGGTTCAAGTCAACTGGTGCTTGCTGCAGGGAGACTTTTTGAGCTGAGTTCAAGGAAAATAATCCTGGAAATGCAAATCAGTCCATTGGTGCTGTAAGTAACTGGATTCTATTGTTGCAACTCTAACAGTTGTGTTTATAATTATTACTAATTGAATTTTAAACAGGCTGCTGGGGGTGAGAAATGGAAGTCGATTTCACAGGCTGTATGTATTTCCGTGTTTGTTTCTTAGTTAAATGTATATGTCGATTGATTGCACTCATGTCACAGGCCTTACGTATATCTGTTTTTGTTTCTTAGTTGATGTCTACAATAATTGATTGCATTGGTCTGGTTTGTTTATCTATTCAGTTATGAGTTCCTTCCATGTTTAACAACAAGCATTAGCGTGTGTTAACACTTAACATGGTATTTTTATCTCTTTACTTTATAAATCCTGCTGCCTTTTTGGCTACAAAATGTTCCTCTACATTCTTGCTTATCTCCGTTTACTGCCACTTGACTCAAGAGATTTATACTGTGTTGACTACACTATATTTACTCATTTTGTTGAGCTTCTAAGAGAAGCTGCTTCCCTCCAAAACAACCCATTCCATTTCATTCTAAAATTCAAAAGAAATTGTACTCTCTCTCCAACCATTCTTGCTTATTTTTGAATTTCGGATTCAAATCCCAGTGTTGTCATTTAGGTATTTTTATTTCTTTTTGTGGCTATTTCTTTTATTCTTTAACTGCAGGCCTTATCTGATTGAGTTGATAGGCTAATAGATTTTATCAATTTAAATGTGACATGTTTTTGAATATCCATCAGTGATAAAGAACCATAAAGTGATAGCCTTTTAAAATGAAAAAAAAAAAGATTTTGCCATTGGTATTTCCACAATGAAGTTTAGATACTGCAGCAAGAATGTAGTGAAATCCTAGAAAGCTTTCTTTCTGACTGAAGTCATGTAGGAAAATTCTAAAACTGAATCAGAGGAATTGCAGCTAAAGTTTCATCTTTTTACCTCGGGGCTTAATGACCTTTTAGCCCTCGAGGTTTGGATAAATGTTCTGATGCGGCCTCGATGTTTAAAGTCGTTCGATTCAACCCTCCAAGTTTTCCGAATGTACTTTTTAGCCCTTATGGCATATACCGGTATATAACGGGGTGGACAAAGTTGACATTTCACACGTGAGGGTTAAAAGGGGAATTAAACATCGAGGGTTTAAAATGAACATCTAATGTATTTTAATGTATTCTTTATGGGTAAATGGAACGAGATGTATACTTTAGGGGTTAAAAGGTACGCCCAAACTTTACCTTCAATATGAATTGTCAAGTTTACCCTCCGTTATATACCGTTATTTGAAAAAATGGCTAAAAGGTATAATAGTGAAACTTTAAGGGTTGAATCGAACGACTTCAAACATCGAGGCCGCATCGGAACATCCATCCAAACTTCGAGGGCTAAAAGGTCATTAAGCCTTTACCTCGGTTAATTTCTAAAGTTTTATGATAGACAGAGCTAGCCCAGATGTCCAATGTGATCAAGGATACTTTGAAATTATTATTGGTGCCTTTGTTTGGTACTCAAGGAATTGATTTCTTATTTGCAGTTTTTAATGGAAGGAAAAGCTGGACATCAGGCATTAGTTTTTCGCAAGTACCAGCTCATATAAACGGTTAGCTTTGTAAAGTAGATCTTCGGGTTTTTTAGACAGTTTTAGTTAGTGTATGCATTTTGCTTAGAAAATAAAAAAACTTGCACCATTTGTGTGCCTCAGATTAAGGGGTCATTTGGCAAATCTGAATGAATTACACCTGATTGATTAATATATCTGAATCAATAAAATATCTGAATGATGAATAATAAATATTGTTTGGCATATAAATTTTTATAGTGTCTGAATGATTTTATTTTTTTTAAATTTGTTATTTAAATAGATAAATTTGTTTGAGCTCATGTGTAAATGTCCTTCAACTATCTTTTTTAAGGGTCCTTCAACTATTATTATTATTATTATTATTATTATTATTATTATTATTATTATTATTATTATTATTATTATTATTATTATTATTATTATTATTATGCTATTATATAGATATGATAATTACATAAACTTTAAAAAAATAGTATAAAAAGACTTTATCAAATAAATTAATAAATAATAAAAAATTATATTTTAATGACCGCATGGCTCATGCAAATTATATACTATAAAAAAAAAAGCTAATTCATAAATTATTTTGAAAAAATCAGTACAGTATACATGGCTACACCAAAAGTACGTGGCTATACATTATTCTGCGTGACTGCTGAACTGATAATTCAAGATTTCAAACCGGAACGGCTCAGCAACATATGATGTGCTCAGCACTAAAACAAAAGCTTACCAAATGAAATGAATCGCCTTGATGAGTCAGTTCAGCTCAATAAGCAGTCATTCAAAAGAAAACAAATGGGGCCTAAGATACTAAATTATGAGTCCGTGTCAGTGCATTGTTGAATTCGTCAAGTTTTAGTTCAGTAGTTCTATTCTCTAATTTATTAGATCTTTTTGTTATTTACTTCAGGCTGTTGCAACAAAAGGCCAAGACCAATGTGGGGACTGAATATGTTATGAAGGTAGTACAATCAATAGAAAAGCGGCATTGCCACTCGGGGGAGGAGCCGCATGACACAAATTTTAAAATATCATGGTCTGAGACATGGCAATTTTTTCCATATAATGATAGAAGAACTTTACAAAGTTTAAACTTTGATTAAAGGTGTTACTGACTTCATTATTTCTATATGTAAGTTCCTACCATGGCTATTGAAAAGGTCCTAATTGTGAAAAACACATCAATGAGGTGCTATCCCCAGATTAGCTCTCATTCCAATCAAAACCGACCCTGTATAAATCAGGTATGTTCAGTTTTAATAGTTGCTTAGTTGTTATCGCACTATCTTTATCAGCTGAATTAGTTTTATACATTTAGTCTTTATAATGTAGTTTTGTCCCCAAGTTTTTAGTTCTCTGGTTGTGAATACTTTGGGTTTTGTTTGTGATTATAATAGTTCTCCGAGCAATATATAATTTTACTAAAAATCTAACTATATAAACAAAAGAAAAAAGAATATTATAGTATTTTTAAAGGTGTAGGTTATTTATTTTTGTGTAGTAAATTATTTTGTTATTATTCACATGTTGATTTATCAAGACCCGGTAACTTGCACTCGCGGGCCTTTTCATCCTGTTGACAAAATGAGTTCCTTCGGCTGAGGGTAGTTATGCAAGTTCTCTTTACTGAGAAAGCCTGAGCTGCTAAAACTAATAAAAATGGTCAGGAAGTGGACAATCTTCCTAGCAATATAAAGGCACTTCTACATTCACATGTTGATTTACCAAGTCCTTTCATCCAGTAATTTGCACTGACAGGGCCTTCTCATCATGTTCACAAAATAGGCGTCTCATTTTTTTTTAAACCAATTATTTTGATAGCTTCTAATAATTTTAGTTATAGTTTATTTTTTATTTACGGATTATAGATATTAACAAATATTTTTTTATATATATTCACATATTTTTATTGATATAGATTTGTATACATACAAGTGTCATTATTCATAATAATATTAGGATAGAAGTATACATTAGAATAATCATTTAATTATAAAAATATTACTTACAAATATTGAACAAGGGAAAACACATACCATATATACCTTGGAGAACATAATCTCTATCAAATTGGCCAGCAAATCCTGCATGTCGGCCCATCCTCTTTTGAAAACTTGACTCAAAACTCTTCCCCGCGCGTCTATGGTCTGAACGGTTACCTTCCGCAGCAGAACAGTCCCAAATCGTCAAACGAAAACAAGTGGCAGAAACTGAGCAATGGGATATTTTTACTATAGATTTTGGGAGGACAGACTATACAATCATAGAATGAGTCTTTAAAAAGTACTTCCTCCCCCTAAGTAACACAGTAGTCGTTTTGACTTTGTGCACGTAATTTAAAGTGTACAAAAAATATATTTCGGCGTATTATTTTTCTGAATAAAAATTTGACATGTATATTTTTATTCAAAAAAAATATTTAAAAACTAACATGTAGAAATAAGTTTTTATTGCACCTCAAAATACGTGCAAAAATTCAAAGCGTCTAATAAAAAAGAACGGAGGGAGTACCAATTTGTCCGGTAGACTACCAAGTTGGACATTGCTAACGGCCTTCAAAAAAACTACTCCCTCCGTTCCAATGAATTGTATACCGTTTCCTTTTTGGGACGTCTCACCAATTGTATACATTCTAAAAGTAGTAAACTTTTATAATATCAAACATCATTACATCAACTACTTTCTTCCACTCTTCATTCTATAATAATATAAACACTATTACACCCACTACTTTCCTCTAATATCTCAAATTTATTATTAAATATAAGTGGGTCTCACCACTATACCCACTTTTCATCCAACTTTACTCATTTGTTACACAATTTCTTGGTAAGGCGCAATTGTAAGCTGTTAGGAGCGTCAAACTTGATGGAAAACTAAGGCGTTGGAAGAAATTTGATTACCTGAGTGGGTGGAGAAGAAAGGGCTGTTGCTCAGTTCTGATTTACAAAAACCACATACAACACTTTCTGGCAAAATAAAAAACCACAGACAACCCTTTAGGCTTCTAAGATTAACACTAACAATAATAATTATTGTCATTTAATTAGACATTTTTAAAAAAAAAATTAAAAATATAAGGCATGATTTAATTTTTCTTGGATTTTTGGGACATGACAGTATTTAGTCGGTCTGAGATTTGAAAATTTGGATGCTTGGAAAGTCAATCATTTTGATAAACAATGATAGTATATTTAATTTGAACTTCTATTTCATATTTAAATTGATATTTTTAAATTCAATGGATAAGAAATCAAGTCAATAATAGAAATCAATATATAGTTTAAGTCTTAAACATATTTAAACATATTTTATGTGATAACAAATAATGTATCTGAATTATACTCTACATAATTCGTAATTAAATTTTAATGTGTGGTATTCATTTCTATTTAAATATATACAATTATTTATCAAATCATCAAAAATAAAAAAGTTTATTAGAATATATAAAGGAGCAACCAAAATATATTTGTTTAACATTTAAGCTCGCGGCAGCGGGCACTATCCTAGTATATATATATATCCTTGCCAATTGTACAGAGAAATTAATTACTTTTAAAGTAAATTATTCATGCATGCACTTTAAATTTTAATACTGCGTTCACTTCTAAAAACCAAAATTGTATATAAATATGTAGACTTCTTAAATTGATATGTACTAGACAGCATATCAGCATAAGTTCTACTTCTTTCTCATGTAGAAGAAAAATTGATTTAATCTCTTTTATATATACTTGCATTCTTTTAAGAACTTTTCTATGTACTTTTGATATAATTATTACACTATTTATATGAAAAGTAAATTTCGTCTACAAGAATATCTCCGTCTCAATGTATGTTGTATTTCCAGTAAAGCAGGTATCGTCGTTGCCCCAGAGAAATTGTCAATTTTTGAAAATGTTTCGGCATTAAGCATTATTGTGCATATACAATCATGTAATAGGACAAGGCACTAACTGGATTGATAAAATGATATGTATAGCAACATGAAGTAGAGTCTGTAGATGGTACGGAATCATCGACAGTAAGCAGTGCAGATAAATTGTCAATTTTTGAAAATGTTTCGGCATTAAGCGTTATTGTGCATATATAATCTTGTAATAAAACGGGCACTAACTGGATTGATGAAATTATATGTATAGAAACCTGAAGGAAAGTCTGTAGATGGTACGCAGTCATTGACAGTAAGCAGCATTGAAGAGTATTTGCAATTTCCAGATATGGTCGACCTGGTTCTTGATAAGCTGGAAACTGTGGATATACTGGGAACAGTGGGTTCGGGGTCTGAGCTTCATTTTATAAAGCTTTTGCTTGCATCTTCCCCTTCGCTTGTATGGATGAAGATTTCTAAGGGAGACACGATTGATGATCCTAGAGAAGAGTTGAGGATTCTCGGAGAGGTGACTCAGCTTCCTAGAGCATCGCCAATTGCAAAGATAAAATGGAACTGACTACTAGCACGATCAGTGATAGACTTTTAAGTGTACAAACTTTTTAAAACTTTTGTGGAACAGTCTTGTGGTTTAGTATGTTATAGGTATCAGTAAAGTTTATGTTAGACTTTTGTTAAACAATATGTTGAGACTTGAGCGTGTGCAATATGTTTGAACACCAAGCACCTTCTTGAAACTGAAACACATTTGTTTTATCTTAAGCTGATTTATCACATGTCGTCATCATTGAGCCTTCAATAAATGTTATTCAAGCTTATCCAGCTTTCACTATATGCTATATAGACAATCTTCATCTTTCTATGTACTTATTCAGCTTCAAGGTCTAAACTTTTTCTTATCTTCAGCAATGGAGATGGACAAGTTGCTACTTTATTAACAGCTTGCTACCTTGGAAAAAGTTGCTCAGTGCAGACTCTGTATTATGTTGATCACTACATGTCTATGGTCTACTCTATTCCTTAAAGCTTTTGCTTGCATCTTCGCCTTCTCTTACACGGATGAAACTTTGTAAAAGCCCGGTCATCGTTGATCCTAAAGAAGAGTTGAGGTTTTGGGAGAGTTGATACGTTATCCTCGAGCATCCACCACTGCTCAGATAATATGGGCTTGACAGCTGACAAGTACTCCTATTAGTTGGTAGTATTATTTATTGCCAGAGTTTTAAGCTCAAGTTGTCATCAAATCATCTTGCTTGAAACACTACTGTGGTTGGTCTGAACTATCTTCAAACTTTTTTGGTGTAATTGAACCCTTTGGTGGCTACTAATTATGCATCCAGAACTCAGTTTATCTTGTTACCACTACACCTTTGAATCAAGACAAATTGTTTTATTCTTTTTTTTTTTTTGTGGAAAAAATATGTTTTGATTATTAAATTCAGAGATTTCATGTTTTTTTGCTCTGGATTTCCATCTTATAACCTACATGTACAAAACTCACACTAGTACACATTACAAACATAACAAGAACAATAACGAATTACCCAAAAAAAAAACTAATAAGGGATTAATGACTAACAAGACAACTTGATTGAAAAACACGAATGTCAGAGAGTGCTTTGAGTTTGAACATATTAAGATGGAAACTGTTCCAGAAATGTCTTAACGAGTACATATGCTAAAACGTTCAGCACTAATCCTCCAGGCTACCAGTGTCGAGTAATTAAGCCATACTATTTATGCAGTAGCAGATGCTCTCGCTAATCCTCCTGGCTACCAGCAGAAGTCTCCATACTTCCGCCTGGCAACAAGTAGTCAAGTCCATATTAATTCTGCAGTGGCGGATGCTCTAGGGAACCGTGCCACCTCTTGTAAAATCCTCAACTCTTCTTTAAGATCATGAATGCTGTAGGTTCTAGATTTGATCCATCTAAGGGAAGGGGAAGATGCAAGCAAAAGCTTTATAAAATGAAGCTCACACCTTGAACCCTTCACTTCCTTTAGATGCACAGTTTCAAGTTTATCAAGAATCGTGTTGACGAAATTTGGAGATAGCAAATACTGTTCTACCCTGCTAGCTGCCATTGGCTCAATACCATGCATTCTGTTTACTCCGTGTTTCTACATACAAATGCACAGTTTAATCATTTCAGTTGGTGCCCAATCTTATGACATTGGTAAACACGGAAATATTCAGGTATCAGAGCCTCAGACGGTTTTGTTACTGGGAGACGTATTTTGGACATCTATAGCAAATATCTGCTAATAGCAAGTCCTCACCTTTTCAAACAACAAAAGAATGTATATGCATAATAATGCTTCGTCGAAAAGTGTGGCAGTAACAAGGCAGGGGAATATAAAAGATAAGAAATATAAAATTCACAAATTTAATGAGGAACAAGAGTACAACAGATATTCAGATATAAAAGACAACATGAGAACATGAGATGTTAATAAAGTATAATTATTTTAGTTACATTAAAGCCTCCATAGTAGTTCAGTGCTGCTGGATAGACAATCTTCATTTATTGATGTACTTGTTCAACTTTAAAGTCTAAACTTATCTTCAACTACGGAGATTAACAAGAGAATACTTTATTGTTTATTCAAATGTCAAGTTTCTTATTTACAGAATACAAGTTCTTTGCTAAATATATCAGTTGATAATAAGAAAATTACATCCAAAATGGATATGGAATCTGAGAGCTTATGTACACTTGTAGTTGATACAGTCATGGCTAAAAGAAGTCGAAATGATCGTGGAGCTAACACAGTTGATCGAATTAGCAATTTGCCCAGAAACTTGATAGATCTCATACTAGAACAACTGCCAGTGCACGATGCAGCTAGAACTACTATCCTGTCAAAATCTTGGAGGAATGTATGGGTAATGCACCCACAATTAGTTTTTTGTAAGACATTTTTCTCCCAACTGGTTACAAAGATAGAGAAACAAGCTCAACCATATGAAGTTTCCGGAATCTAAAAAATGTTGAACTATCTGGTGTCAAGAAAGTCATCAGTGTAAACGGGCTCCTTGGCCATATGCCTAATGTCTATGGTCTTCTCCTATGGCTTTTTCCTAAAGGTCAGTGAAAGTCTTTCAAAGTTCTTTCATCAGCTTGTTAGCAAACAGCAGTTTGTGTTAAAAAGCTCATGCCAAATCTGTCTCACATTTTATGCATCTCCGTTGAAGAAACTTTTCCTCAAGGTTGGAGCAGAGAACAGGTCAAATATTTTAATAATAGTTAATGTTGAAAATAATATAAAATTATATTGAACATACAACATGTCAAATATTTTCATAAATACTATTAAAATGGAAAGTATTTATCAGTGTGTCCAATATTAAGGATCTAAAAAAAATTTTAAATGAAGAATTATTAAATTAATTTTTTCTATTAGTAACATGTTCCATAACCAAACTTGTCTTTCCATATATGTATTTCATATGTTAATTAAGACCAGGTTGAGAAAAAATAGGGTAATATCTACAAGCTCATTTGCTAAGTTTATGATTTTTGACTTAACTTGATTAATAATTTAAGTGATAAGTTGGGAGTTTATAATGCCTGATCGGATAATTTTGATTTATTAATCATTTACGAATTATTAAAAATATAATAATAAAAACAAAAATATTATATATACAATTTCTGTTTTATAAATAACTTTAATCAATTTTTTTATAAATTAAATCATGGCAAAATATCTCAAACAAACTTATGAATTTAAATTAACTTTCTACCTCATTTCCATTTTAAACCAACTTATAATGTATTGGAGACATTTTTCGTCTATAATGGAAAATGAATTGAATCCCGGACTTGAAGTCCACGCTTCGCATTTCCAAAGGAGCAACTTTACTCTTTACAGTCGAGCTCGAGCATCAAACAAGTCCATACAAGAGCTTATTTAACGCTGCCTCACTGAATCGCCCTCTGCAAAAGAACTGGTATGCATTCAGGTATGTTTATCTATATATACACCTATCTTTTTGTTTGAAATAAAATCCTTCATGTTGATTGAGTCTCAAATGAATCTTGAGCTCTATTTTTTGTTGAAGAGTCCATGATCTTGGTTAAATCGTTTGCTTATATGGGTTTCATATATTAAGAAGAATAGATTAATTAGTTTGTAGCATTTGCTCAATTTTAGAAAGTAATTGATGTTTTCTTGAGTACTAATGTATCAGATTCTCAGTGTTCTCCAATTGTGAAAAAATCATGTATGAGAATTTTAGGGTTCTATACGTAATAGGTAATACTTAAAACTTGCCGTTAATATTACGGCTTTCTATTTGCAGAAGCATGGCAACACATAAGAAAGCAAGACAACCTGATTGGGAAGCCACTGCGCTGGATAGAATTAGCAACTTACCCATTAACATATTACACCTCATTCTAGAACGTTTGCCGTTGCTCGATGCAGCAAGAACTACTACACTGTCAAAAACTTGGAGGACTCTATGGGCATCACAGGCTGAACTAGTTTTTGATGATGTATTTTTTCAGCATCTTGTTTCTAAGAAAGACAAACAAGCATCTGAAGTTTCATTAACCATAAGTCATATTCTGTTGGTTCATAGTGGATCTATATGGAAGTTCCATCTTTACATTCCGAAAACTCTGCCCCTGCTGCATACAGATTTGTGGATTAGAAACATATCTAACAGCGGGGTTAAGAAATTGGAGCTTTTTAATAAACCACCTAGTGCCTACAAAATGCCTTCTTATCTGTTTTCCTGTTCAGAGTTAACTGATTTGACGCTTGATAACTGTATACTCAGTCCACCCCTTGGATTTGGAGGCTTCTGTAATCTCATCAATGCTAGACTCTTCGATGTCAAAATTGCTGCTAACATGTCATTCGGTGCTCAACTCGAAACACTGGATATGAAATTTTGCACTGGATTTAGGTATTTGAGAGGCCAATTTGGCTGTGGTAACAATATCAGGAAGTTGACGATCAGTTATTGTGTAGATATCGATTGGCAGTGGTTTAAATACACCAGGAACGTTGAAACTCTTTGTTTAAAGTCTGGAAATTGGTTTCGAAGAGTGATTAATCTTGACAGCTTAGTTTGCAAGATGCCCAAAATCCAAGTTCTTCTCCTTAATGGTATTCCCAAGGTAAATTAAAATTTTACAAGTTCAATGAAATACTATATGGTTATTCGCTAATTTGATATACAATACTACATATGGAATACTCAACGTGACCCTGTTTTAATTTGTTTTCCTGACATATCTATGTTTGTATATATTTCAAGTCTGTGAAACCAGGTGCATCTGTTTTTAAGAGGCTTAGAATAATGGATAAGTTGATCTTTCTACAACTTTCTGTTGGATTTTATGATCTGGTTCAGACTCAGTCTGTTATTTGCTTGCTTAGAAGCTCGCCCAATCTGCAAAATCTTCGTATAAGGCTGGTGAGTAGTCGTTTTCGTCTGAAACTGTCTCCACATTTGACATATCTGTTCTGAATATCTCCTTGCCAATTGTACAGAGAAATTAATTTATTTTTAAAGTAAATTATTCATGCATGCACTATTGCACTCTAAATATTATTGTGTTTACTTCTCAAAAACCAAAATTGTATATAAATATGTAGACTTCTTTAATTGATATGTAGCTAGACAACATGTCAGCATAAATTCTACTCCTTTCTATTGTAAAAAGAAAAATTGACATGAAAAATAAATTTTGTCTACAAGAATATCTCCGTCTCAATGTGTTGTATTTGCAGTGAAGCGGGTATCGTCGTTGCCAAGAGAAATTGTCAATTTTTGAAAATGTTTAAGCTGTAAGCATTATTGTGCATATATAATCTTGTAATAAGACAGGCACTAACTGGATTGATAAAATTATATGTATAGAAACCTGAAGTAAAGTTTGTAGATGGTACGGGATCATTGACAGTAAGCACGGTTGAATAGTATTTGCAATCACCAGAGTTGGTTGACCTGTTTCTTGATAAGCTGGAAACTGTGGATATACAGGGAACAGTGGGTTCGAGGTCTGAGCTTCACTTTATAAAGCTTTTGCTTGCATCTTCCCCTTCGCTTGTATGGATGAAGATTTCTAAAAGAAACACGATTCGTGATCCTAGAGAAGAGTTGAGGATTCTAGGAGAGGTAACGCAGCTTCCTAGAGCATCGACAATTGCAAGGATAATATGGAACTGACTGCTAGCAGGATTAGTGTTAGACTTTTACAGGAACATTCTTGTGTTTAGGTTTTTATATGGTCTCGGTAGAGTTTGACTTTTGTAAAACAATATGTTGAGCGTGTGCAATATGTTTGAACGAGAAGCACCTATCTGGAAACTGACACAGTTTTGTTTTTAGCTTAAGCTGCCTTATTACCTATTGTCATCATTATTGAACCTTCATTATATGTTATTTGTCATAAAAATTGAGCTGAGATGAGCAAATACTGGTGATACCACTTTCTAGTTTCTACTCTGTTGGGACTATGTGCGACATTTGAGGTGGATGCAATGTTGCTTGTGTTCTTTTTCACTTTGTACAGGCTTAAGTTTGAAATAATTACATTAAAGCCTCCATAGTAGTTCAGTAGCTGCTAGATAGACAATCTTCATTTATCGATGTACTTGTTCAACTTCAAAGTCAAGTTTCTTATTTACAAAATACAAGTTCTTTGCTAAATATATCAGTAGCATCATAGGACATTATCCCTAGGACATGATCTTGATTCTAAGAAAAATTACTTCCAAAGTTAATCGAATTAGCAATTTGCCCAGAAATTTGATAGATCTCACACTAGAACGACTGCCAGTGCACAATGCAGCTAGAATTAGTTTTTGATATGAAATTTTTCTCCCAACTGGTTACCAAGTGTCCAAGATAGAGAAACAGAGCTCAACCATAAGAAGTTCAAACAATCATCAGTATTATCCTTCTAGTTCACACCAGCCCTGTTTTTGAAGTTTCATCTTCCTGTTCCTCAAGATTTGCCTCTTCCATACATGAATTTGTGGATCAAAGTCATCTCAGGTAGTTGGATTAGGACATTGGAGATCAGTAATAAGGTGCTGATTGCCTACAGAATGGATTCCTACTTGTTTTCCTGTCCGGAGTTGACTCATTTAAATCTTAGTAACTGTATACTGAACCCACCCTCAAGGTTTGAAGGTTTCCGTAATCAGAAATATGTTGAACTATCTGGTGTTAAGATTACTGCTGACATGTGATTTGGTACACCACTTGAATCACCGTCTTTGGACGACAATCTCATGAGGTTGATGATCACGACAGTGAAGTAATCGATTGGCAATGGTTTGAACTTTGAATGCACCAAAAAGGTTCTAATTCTTAGTCTCGTGTTTCCGGAAAAATTGCCAAATTATAGAAAGAAAGTCATTAGTGTAGACAAGCTCCTTGGCAATATGCCTATTATCTATGGTCTTTTCCTCGATGGCTTTTTCCTGAAGGTCAGTGAAAATCTTTCCGGAGTTCTTTCATTAGCTTGTTGCAAATACTCCTATTTGACACGTATTTTAAGACTCTAATAAAGTATATTACATTATATATATATATTTTTTTAAAAAATTCCGAAAAAAAGTTTGAAGTTTAAACTTTTATTCTAAAAAAGAAATTAATTAAAAATACCTTATAGAACTATACTACACGAGAGCTTTAAAATCTTTTGGTAATGAATTATCAGAAGGTGAACTGGTTCCCCTTACAAACATAGCAATGACAATAACGAATTATCAGAAAAATATTTAGTTAGAGATCAATCATGACTAACAAGACAACTTGAGAGAAAAACATGAACATCAGAAAGTGCTTGGAGTTTGAACATATTGAGAAGATGGAAACTGTTCGAGCAATGTTTTAAAGAGTACATATGCTTAAAAGTCCAGCACTAAACATCCTGGCTACAAGTGTCCACTAATTAAGTCCAACTATTTAGCAGTAGCAGATGCTCTCACTAGTCCTCCTCGCTACCAGCAGAAGTCCATATTTCCGCCTGACTGCAAGTAGTCAAGGCCATATTAATTCTGCAGTGGCAGATGCTCTAGGGAACCGTGCCACCTTTCGTAAAATCTCAAACTCATCTTTAAGATCATGAATTGGGAAGGATTTAGAAATTTTGATCCATCTAAGCGAAGGGGAAGATGCAAGCAAAAGCTTTATAAAATGAAGCTCACACCTTGAACCAATCACTACCTGTAGATGCACAGTCTCAAGTTGGTCAAGAATCATGTTGACGAAATCTGGTGATAGCAAATTCTGTTCCACCCTGCTAGCTGCCATTGAATCAGTACCATGCACTCTGCCTACTCCAAATTCCTACATATAAATGCATAAATCTCAGTCAGTGACCAATCTTATCACAATGGTAAACACAGAAATATTCAGGCATCAGAGCCACAAAGGGTTTTGCTACTAGGAGAAATATTGTGGACATCTATAGTAAATGCTAATAACAAGTCCTAACCTTTTCAAATAACAAAAGATTGTATAAGCATGACAATGATTTATTCAAAAAACAGTTCCAAGAAACAAATTCAAATAAGGACCAAAGAGTACAGCAGATATTCAGATATAATAGACACCTAGATACTTGAGATGTTAATAAATTATAATTATATTGTATATAATGTGATTATTTTGGAGAAAATACAAAACTTTATTCTGATAAAAAAATACTCTCTTTGTCCCTATCATTTCTTTATAGTTTTTTTTTTAACTAGTTGACACACATTTTAAGGTGCATATAAAGGATAGGTTCACAACATTTTTTGAAAACTCCCTAGTTCTGTATACAAAATTTAAACATTAAACTTTTATTCAGAAGAAAAAAAAAGTTAAAAATAATTATCAAACCATACTTAAATTACATTTAATGAGAGACTTAAAATGCGTGATGAGCCCCCTTCCCCAATGTAAACAATTGAGAGGGAGAGAGGGAGTAACATTTAATAAGGCAACACGAGATATATTTAAGCAGACATAAACAAGGAAGGGGAAAAAAACAGTTTACTGATTAGTGACCAAAAATTTTAAGGAGACCACAAAGATCCAAATTTGGAGGCATGCATGGCTTTATAATGTATACTTATTTCTTGATTTCTATATAGAGAAGTAGCAGCTGTAAAGTTATTAGAATAACAATCACATTCAGAGTACAAAGGATAGGTTCGGATTATAGTATTAATTCTCACCGGCCATATATGAAGATTTTTCAGCTTCGGCGAACTTCTAATCAAGCAGAAGACACGCTGAATGAAAACCCAATTACAACCTCCAGCACAGGAAAGTTGCAGAGTTTTCAAGTTCACCAATGTGGTTGTAAGTCGATTGGAAAGAGGAGCATCTGGTTCCAGAAACTACATATATACATGACAAGCAATAAAAGTAGACTGTCAGACACAATTGGCATATAAACTTTCCAATATATTGTTACTCGCTAACCATATTTGTAAATTCTGTATGATTATCATAGACCTTTAGGAAAAGAACAAATTAGTGAAATTTGTATGGTTTTAACTAACCGTTAGGAAAAAATTGTCGAGGTAAAGACCATAGATATCAGGCATATTCCCAAGTAAGTTGTCCAAATCATTGATGTTTTTCCTAGAATTTGAAGACCCTGCCAATACAAGACCAAGATAATGAAGCTTTTCAGTGTTTTTGAACCATTGCCAATCAATTTCTTCACTGGTACTGATATGCAATTTACGAATGAGATTGTACTGAGAGTTGAATTGGCATCCCAGATGTTTAATCCCAGTGCAACAGTCCAATCTCATTCTTTCAAGTCGAGTCCCAAACAAAACGTCAGCAGTTATTTTGACACGTGAGAGTGTAACTTCAATCAGATTGCTGAAACCTCCAAATCTTCGGGGTGGGTTGAGTATACAATTATCGAGTGTCAAATGAGTCAACTCCAAACAAGAAAACATATAAGAAGGCATAGGGTAGGGATATGGTGTTCTATTAATAAGCTCCAATATCTTAATCCCACTATTTGATATACGTTTAATCCACAAATCCGCATCCAAACACTTTTGAAGAGGAAAAGATCGAGGAACATAAAGATGGAATTTGGAGACAGGACCGTTGTGAAGTAAAAGAATATTACTGATGGTTCTTGAAACATTTGATACTTGAGCTTGTTCATCTTTTCCTGAAACCATTCGCAAGAAAAATACATGATCAAAAACCAACCATGGGAGCATTGTCCATATATTTCCCCAAATTTTTGACAGGACGGCTGTTCTTGCTGCATCGTACAGTGGCAAGCGTTCCAGGATGAGGCCTTTTAAGTTTCCCGGCAAGTTGCTAAATCTATCAACAGCTTTAGATCCACTATCAAGTCGCCTTCTTTTAGCATCATCAGCCATGCTGGTAGACACCAAATTAAAAGAGATACAATTCACAACAAGTATTTAGGATTGTAAGTGATGGTAACTACTAACTAAGCTGCTGATTCTCTATTTCTACACCACAATTTTTTGCTAAGATTTGTTTATAATTTTTCATTTAATCCTTCCGGTTCCATGTGAACACAACCTAAGATTTTGCTACAAATTCTATTGCAGGTAAAAACAAGATTACCAACACAAATTTAAAGCCTGATAAATTACAATAAATCTATTCATCTTCATAAGACCCATATAACTAAGTAGCATCACACAAGAACAAACAAAAAGAGGGCACATACTTAAACATAAAGAATTGGGAGATTCATGAAAAACCCACAAACTATTGAATAAAACAAGAATCGAAAGGCATCTTAGAATCATGACATAGAAAATATTCAGACATACTCACATACATGTAAGATGCAGTACCTGTCTTGTTGCAATGTACTGAGTAACTTGTTTTGTTGCAATGGACAATGGTCATCTAAAGTGGGGAAGCAGAAGAAACTCGTGTTTTGGGATGAGCGTCTCTTAGTAGAGAGTGACACGTGTTGCAATCTCTAACAATACTCCCTGTTCTAAGTTCTAACTTTGTTTTTCTTTTTAGGACTTGGCTTCCCTCGTACTATACAGCTCCACACTCCACTGTCCTCGTTTACTTCCTATCATCATAATTTTCGGCTGTTCAGCTTCTTCCGAAGTAAAATATAAAATTAACACGTATTTTAATTTGAATATTTATTTTTTTAATTTACTTCTACTTTTTCTGTTAAAATTTGAATAAAAAAATTATTTTAAAAAATAAATTATATTTATAAAAATATATTTTAACGAAATCTTAAAATGCATGCTAAGTTCTCATCTTCTAAGTTATAATTCCAGCAGATAGAGATAATCTTTTTTCTAAAAGATATTTCTTACTCCCTCCGTCCCGGTAAGTAGTATACGTATGGGGAGTGACACGGAGGTTAAGAAAAAGTGTAATTTAGTGATGAAAAGTAAGAAGGTTAAGAAAAAGTGTAATTTAGTGATGTAAAGTAAGAAAAGTGGGTGAAGTGGTGGGATGTGTAAAATGAGTGCAGTGGGTGTAAAGTGGTGGGACCTATTAATATTTAAGTTATAAAGTGGGCGTAGTGAAAGAAAGTAGTGGGTGTAAAGTGACGAAAAGTAAGAAAAGTGGATGTAGTGGAAGAAATTAGTGGGTGTAGTTTAATTTTTATATTATAAAAATTTATTATTTTTGATATGTATACTAGGGACGTCTCAAAAAAGAAACTGTATACAAGCTAATTGGAAAGAGTGAGTAATAATTATTTATCGGTTCATTTCCAAATCATCTTCGAAGAAGAAGAGGGCTTCGATTTGGATTTTTGCCAAGATTTCCGACAGGTATATGCTAGTTGCATGTTATATAACAGGCAGTTTTCTCACTTTTTAACCGCCAGCCGAATAAAATGATTATATTTTTTTAGTGAATTTTTTTAACTGTACGACTGAAATTAATATTATACACATTCAACACTTAAAGAAATGTTTTAATCAACATCCTATACACAGGGTTCTTGTTATATGTGATGATGTTTTGACTATTAACAGACATTTTGTACGATTGTTCGGATGTCGACTTCCGAGCAAATCGTTTATTCATTTTATTTGTGTAACAATTTTTTAAGTCAACTCCCAATTTATAAATCAGAATGTAATTAAAAATCCTAATTTTTTAAATAAATTATTTACTTTTTTGAATTTAATTTTACATACATGTAGAAAATCACTTTAAAAGATAATTTATCCGAACACTATTGTGGTTGGTAGTATTGTTTATTGCCAGAGTTTTAAGGCCGGGTGAGCTTAAAATAAGTGTTTCTTGCTTAAAATAAAAAAGTCAAGTAGAAGTTAGAAGCAAATTAAGACTTACAAGTGATTAAAGTGTTTGGGAAATAAGGAGAAACCTTAAAACAAAAGCTAGCATTCCTAGCTTTTTATAAGTGCTTCTTGATTTTTTTACAGAAACGGCATAAATAAGGGGCCGTCTAGGTGGGCTTAAGATAAGTGCTTCTTTCTTAAAATAAAAAAGTAGAGTAGAAGTTTGAAGCAAGTTAAGACTTATAAGTAATTAAAATGTTTGGGAAATAAATAGAAATCCTGAAACAAAAGCTAGCATTCCTAGCTTTTTATAAGTGGTTCTTGACTCTTTATACAAACGGTACAAATAAGTGATTCTAACTTATAAATCAGAAGCTGGGCTTAAAAGTCCTAAACAAACACTCCCTAAGTGTTTCTAACTTATAAACCAGAAACCCGGCTTTTAAGCCGCAAACAAACACCCCCCTAGTCTCAAGTTGTCATCAAATCATCTTGCTTGAAACACTGCTGTGGTTGGTCTGAATTATCTTCAAACTGTTTAGGTATAATTAAACCCTTTGGTGGCTACTAATTTAGCATCCAGAACTCAGATTATCTTGTTGCTACTAAACCTTTGAATCAAGACTAATTGATTCTTTCTTTTTCTTTTTCTTTTTGTATAAAATATATGTTTTGATTATTAAATTCAGAGATTTCAAGTTTTTTTGCCCTGGATTTCCATCTTCTAACCTACATTTACAAAACTCAAACTAGTACCATTACCAACATAACAAGATCAATAACGAATTATCAAAAAAAAAAAAAATCTAATAAGGGATTAATGACTAGCAAGACAACTTGATCGAAAAACATGAATGTGAGAGAGTGCTTTGAGTTTAAACATATTAAGATGGAAACTCTCCAGAAATGTCTTAACGAGTACATATGCTAAAAAGTCCAGCACTAATCCTCCAGGCTACCTGGTCTAGTAATTAAGTCCTTGATATTTATGCTGTAGCAGATGCTCTCACTAATCGTCCTGGCTACCAGCAGAAGTCCATATTTCCGCCTGGCAACAAGTAGTCAAGTCCATATTAATTCTGCAGTGGCGGATGCTCTAGGGAACCGTGCCACCTCTTGTAAAATCCTCAACTCTTCTTTAAGATCATGAATGCTGTAGGTTCTAGAAATTTTGATCCATCTAAGCGAAGGGGAAGATGCAAGCAAAAGCTTTATAAAATAAAGCTCACACCCTGAACCCTTCACTTCCTGTAGATGCACAGTTTCAAGTTGGTCAAGAATCGTGTTGACGGAATCTGATGATAGCATATACTGTTCCACCCTGCTAGCTGCCATTGACTCAGTACCATGCATTCTGTTTACTCCTTGTTTCTACATACAAATGCACAGTTTAATCATTTCATTTGGTGCCCCAATCTTATCACATTGGTAAACATGGAAATATTCAGGTATCAGAGCCTCGGACGGTTTTGTTACTGGGAGAGGTATTGTGGACATCTATAGTGAATCTCTGCTAATAACAAGTCCTCACCTTTTCAAACAACAAAAGAATGTATATGCATGATAATAGGCAGGAAATAAAAGATAAGAAATATAAAATTCACAAATTTAAATGAGGACCAAGAGTACAGCAGATATTCAGAAGACAACACGAGAACTTGAGATGTTAATAAATTATAATTATATTGTATATATTGTGATTATTTTGGAAAAAATACAAAAATTATCTGATAAAGAAAATGTTTTGCAAGAGACATGATAAGGAAGAAAAAAATTCAGTTTACTGACTAGTGAGCACAGAATTTGGGGAAACAAAATAGGCAGAATTAGCAATGAGAAAGTTATATCTATCACATTCAGAATTCACAATATAGGTTTGGATTATAGTATTAAATCTCACCATCAGTATATGAAGATTTTTCAGCTTGGGCGAACTTCTAATCAAGCACAGGACACACTGAATCAGAACCCAATCCCAACCTCCAACCTCCAACACAGAAAAGTTTCAGAGTATTCAAGTTCACCAATGTTGTAGTAAGTCTGTTGGAAAGAGATGCACATGGTTCCAGAAACTACGCATATACATGACAAGCAATAAAAGTAGACTGTCAGACACAATTGGCATGTAAACTTTCAAATGTATTGTTACTCCCTAACCATATTTGTAAATTCTGTATGAATTTCATAGCGCTTTAGGAAAAGAACATTAGTGAAATTTGTATGGATTTTACTGACCCTTAGGAAAGAATTGTCGAGGTGAAGACCATAGATATTAGGCATCTTCCCAAGTAACTTGTCTAAATCATTGACGTTTTTCCTAGAATTTGAAGACTCTGACAATATGAGACCTAGATAATGAAGCTTTTCAGTGGTTTTGAACCATTGCCAATCAATTTCTTCACTTTTGATGATATTCACTTCACGAATGAGATTGTTCTTTGAGTTGAATTGGCATCCCAGATGTTTAATCCCAGTGCAAAGAATCAAGATCATTGTTTCAAGTCGACTCCCAAATGACATGTCACCAGTAATTTTGACCGAGGAGAGTTTAACTTTAATCAGATTCCTGAAACCTCCAAACCTTCGGGGTGGGTTGAGTATACAATTATCGAGTGTCAAATGAGTCAACTCCAAACACGAAAACAGATAAGAAGGCATAGTGTAGGGAACTCGTGTTTTATTAATAAGCTCTAATATTCTAATCCCACTTTTCGATATTCGTTTGATCCACAAATCCACATCCAAACACTTATGAAGAGGAAAATTTGAAGGAACAGAAAGATGGAATCTGGAGACAGGACCATCGTGAAGGAAAAGAATGTTACTGATGGTCCTTGAAACATTAGATACTTGGGCCTGTTCATCTATTCCTGAAACCATTCGGGAGAAAAATATATTATCAAAAACCAAGACTGGGAGCATTTCCCATACATTTCTCCAACTTTTTGAGAGGAGAGCTGTTCTTGCTGCATCGTGCAGTGGCAAGCGTTCCAGGACAAGGTCTTTTATGTTTACCGGCAAGTTGCTAAATCTATCAACAGCTTCGGATCCACTATCAAGTCGCCTTCTTTTAGCATCATCAGCCATGCTGGTAGACACCAAATTAAAAGAGATACTATTCACAACAAGTATTTAGGATTGTAAATGATGGTAACTACTTACTAAGCTGCTCACAGCACATAATTTAATATACATTTAGAGGGTCACTGAGTGGCTAATTCTATATTTCTATACAACAAAATTTTGCCAAGATTTGTTTATAATTTTTCATTCATTCCAATCCTTCCGGTTCCACTGAACACAACCTAAGATTTTGCTACAAATTCTATTCCAAGTAAAAACAAGATTACTAACACAAATTTGAAGTCTGATAAATAACAATAAATCTATTCATCTTCATAAAACCCATATAAACAAGCCTTACAACTAAGTGGTATCACTCTAGAACAAACAAAAAGAGGGCACATACTTAAACATAAAGAATTGACAGATTCATGAAAAACCCACAAACTATTGAACAAAACAAGAACCGAAAGGCATCTTAGAATCATGACATAGAAAATATACAGACATACTCACATACATGTAAGATGCAGTACCTGTGTTGTTGCGATGTACTGACTACTGAGTAACTTGTTTTGTTGCAATGGACAATGGTCACAAGTAGAAGAAACTCGTGTTTTGGGATGAAGCGTTTCTTAGTAGAGAGTGACACGTGCTGCAATCTCTCACAATACTCCGTGTTCAAACTTTGTTTTTCTTTTAGGGCTTGGGTTCCCTCGTACTAGAGCTCCACTGTACTTGCTCACTTCCTGTCATGATAATTTTTAGATGTTCAACTTCTTCCGGAGTCAAATATTAATTCCGTCTCGTTTACGGTTTACTTGTATATCGTCTTTTAATTATTTTTTAACAAAGTATATCACTTTTTTAATAATTGACAAAGAATTCTTATTTATAAGGAAAAAAATTAATTAATTTATAATAATATATTTTAACGTAATCTTAAAATGCATACTAAGCTCCAATCCCCTAGGTTATAATTCCAGGAGACAGGTAGTCCTTTTTCTAAAAGATAGTATCCCATAATAATTATTTACTGGGTTCAGGTCCAAATCTCCGACACGTGTATGCTAGGTACTTGTTTTCTCGCTTTTTAATCGTTGGACGAGTAAAATGATTATTTATTTGCTTAATGTTTTTTTTAACTGTACGATCAAGATTAGTATTATACCCATTCAGCAATTGAAAAAAATACTAAATATATTAAAAAAATGTTATATTCAACATTTTCCGGACAAAGTTCCAGCGTATAAGCACACGCGATGTTCTTGTTACATGGGGATGTTTTTGATGATTGACATACATTTTGTACACAGGAGATTGTTTGCCTAGGCTATAAATCGGGTTTTTAGACTTATAAGTTAGAAACAGTTTATTCATACCGTTTGTATAACAAAATTTTAAGTCAATTCTCAATTTATAAGTCAAAATCTAAGAAGTTAAAAATTTTAATTTTTTAATGAATTTTTTTCGAAATTTGATTTTACATACATGTAGTAGAGAACAATTAAAAAGATAATCTACAGTAATTTATTATATTAATATTTTTATACCAAATAAATTGTAAACACCAAGAATATATCCAAATACATAAAATAAAAATTACCTCATACTTATAATTAACTTTTTTTATTTATAACTAATAAACACTTTCTTTTGAGTTACGTCAAAAGGACCCATAATCAAAATCAGGTTCAGTAACATGGGACGCAACATGAAAAACTACATTGTACAGAACTTTTTGTTATGTTTCGAGTAATTCTCACAATCATAAACCCTCCTGGCTCTGTAATAGCAAGCACTATAGACGGATTGTCAAACAGAAGTGTCCAAGAGGTGTTAAGACCAAACTTGCTCGAACCATTCAAAGTGCCAACATTCAGAAGAAAGATATCAGTTGCACACCGGGTACACTCGAAATATATTCAAAAATAATAATAACCGTACAACCTAAGCTCGTCCAAAGTATACCCGAAATCAAGATCCTACTTAAAAAATGCTGAACGATTCAGCAAACAACAACGCAAGGTGAAGATTCTGCCCTGGTTGATATATTGTTGGCCGCTGGCTGAAGACCAGCATCATTTTCAAGGCGCTCCCATGTTAGTTTTCGCCTCTCAGTTACCAGACTCAGATTTGAATTTTCTTTCTCAAACTTGTCTTGACATTCGAGGAGTAGCTCACTGTCCATCTCAGAGAACATTTTCTTCAAGTTTTCTGTCAGATTAAGCACTGCTCGGTTCCAGTGGTTCTGTGAGTTCTGCTCAAGAGCTGGGAAGATGAGAGGCATGATCACTTGTCGGTTCTTCATAATAAGGCCAAGAATGCTGTCGTTGTTCCAAAAGAGGTGGGCACGCTCAGACACCTTTAAAATACGTAAAGGTTGGATGAAAAGTTCAGTCTCGAGTAACAAATACGAGATAGTGACAATTGGACAAAGATAAAATTATCAATATAAAAAATGGTAAATGGAAATCTTAAAACATTCAGGGGTACAAGTCTCCTACTGCAAATAGCTTCAGATAAATGGCAGAGCAAAGCTATCTCCTGCTCATAGAGTGAGTCAAATAAGCAAGCACCTAGAAGTGACTCGCTATCAGCATTCATTTAGTATAAAAGCTTTACTCTGTCTAGATGTAACGGTCATTAGGATTTTACAAGAATTTGCTACTTTTAGTCGGGACCAATAACACAATAAATTATAACTTATAATTTTCGGTGTCCAGCTCTAGGATATAAATAACTACTAATAAACTAATCCCACAAAATCAAATTTTACATGTAAACAGACAATTATATCATCACATTTTTTCCTCGTGTACATCTCTAAAGTAGTAGCAGACCCAAGGGGATATAAGGCACTAGTGACTGGTTAGTGGATATTAAAGAAAATCAGCCCTGATTAGTACAACAAATAGAAGTAGATACTATATACAATGAGATTCACCTGGAAATGGGAGCTTCTGAGGCAGAACCTTATACGTCGAAAAATAGGAACCATGATCCTTTCAAATTCTTCTAAACTAATCATTTCCATTAGCTCTTCTAACTCGCTCAAGAACATAAGTTGCTTCTGGCTATTACTTACTGGCCAACATTTTAACATTCCCTCTATAACAATTCCAGCCAACTTTGGCTCCTTCTCTACGAACTGAACAATACAATAGGTTAGTTGGTGATGATATATACCAACGGACTTTGGTTTATGCAAGGGAATAAGAGCCTTTGTCAAAAACAGCTTGTGTTCCTTCTTCAAGGGTAAAGCAAATCCACTAATTACACTTCCAAAAATTTCCAACAGCTCTGCTATTCCATTATGATGATCAGTTTCATAAACAAAGCGATAGATGATATTTGCCACAGCCATCCGGATGAAAGGTCTGTGCACCATAAACTTTCCATACACCCGATGCAGAATTGCTTTCAAACAATCTCGTTCTCTTGGATCCTCAGAATCAAACAGATCAAGCAATTTCAATATAAAACAATTATCAACATACTTTTTGGCTATCTTTGCATCGAGAGAGTTATAACTTAAAAACCGAAGCAGTATGTCATATATAAGTTGCAAATGTGACCAAGCAACATCAAACAACGGTTCATCAGCTTCAGTCTCACCACGTACACGACGAGTGGTATACTTAGGTGGGAATTCTCGGAACAGGTTATTTGCACACATTGTACACATAGCAGCAATTGCTTGTTCACTGAATTTTGCAGAATCGGAAGCAAGAAACTCAATGAGCTCTACCAGTATCTGGCGTTTAAGACCTTTTTCCGCTGATTGCTTTTCTGGATCGCTGAAGTCATACACTAAAGAGCAAAAATTTAGTTTGCTAACAAACAGATTTTGTTTATCTGAGTTAGGAATGTCTTTGAATGATATATGAGGCTCAAGCATCTCAGTTCCGGCAGGGAAAATTGATGAAGACATCCGTTTAACAGCATTCAAACGACTTGTAATTGCATTGCAGCTGTTGATAAATTGGAATCCATTGATTACATCAACCAAATTGTTGCTGGAAATGCTCCCATAAGAAGAATCTTCTGAGTTTGATTTTGATGACTTCTTGGGGAGTTTCGCAAGTATTTGCTTGAGCATGGTAGAAGGTTATAATGTGTAACGCTTACTGTAAACATAAGTCAGTGTCAACAGTCATTTAAAATTTTGAAAACTCAAGAAGCTAAGCCAATCATTTATATATTCAACTAACAAAATATATCAAGTCCATGTAACTCGACTCAAATGACAACTCAAACGGAAATATATACAAGAAGATGACAAACACCAGGCAAGTAAAAAAGAAAGATCTTCAACCAGAATGCATGAGAAGTTATAAGCACATTACAGTCGCCAACTCGCCATACTACAAGGGCACAAGTTTTGCAGCTATGCGCCCAATAATCGAGACAAAAGATTTAAAACAAGAACAGCATACTTGGTCAAAATCAAGTCCGACTGTAAAGGACCATGTCGAGATGAACAACAATCACTCAGGATTTTATAGCAAGTACAAAAGAATGTCTAGTTCCACCATAATCATTTCACAGGCTACGTGTACCTTCAGCAAGTCAGCTTTAAGCACACCATCTGAAAATCCAAGTATTCTTTCCAATTTAAGTATTAGTTCTACAGAACTGAGATAGTGTACCGCAACAATATGCTTTTTTTGTGATAAATCAAGATCGAATGATAATTACTTTTTACTCCAATTTGCTACCGACAAACAAAGAATGTAGATCAGACTCTCAACACACACACACACACACACACATTTACACATTTATACAGATCTTTAATACCCAAAAGAAAACAAGAAACACAATCTAAAAAAGATAACTGAAAATCAAATCTAACATCAAAATCAACCTAAACAAACACAGAAAATACATAAAGCTACAATCTTTACACCAAAGCTGCAATCTTTACACTCAGATCAACATAAACAAGCACCAGAACACATAAAGTTACAATCTTTATCATATATGAATTCAAGATTTCATACCTTTAGTCTGAAATGTAAAAAGGGGTTGAACAAAACCCCTCCAGGAATTGTTCTTTAGGGACTGAATCTGCAATCTTGAAGTAAAAAGATCCAATTTTTGGGATTATAAAATATAGAAACAAGAAGATGTGAAGCTTAATTGATGGTTAAAGCATGATAAACATTTGGGATTTGTAATGAGTATGTATGTATATGTCTGCGTATATTCTGTTAAAGTAGAAGCCCTATTAGGCACCTAGGATTCTACTGGGAGACACAAACACTTCTGCAAGGATCATTAGTGTCCTCCTTCCTCATCATTGAATTTACAGCTTGTAATGGTTGTTGTGTTTTGTCTGTTTTTTCTTTTCCCGAGCAAATTAGAGAAATTATTTAAAATAATTTTTGTGATTATTTTAAGGTAGAATATCAATTTTATAATAATTGATAGACCAACAAATTTTTATAAATTGATATTTTTAATTTTTTTCAATCTCATCATTTTTAAGATGGGAGCAGGTACCCATCAATGTCAATATTTATTCTCAAAATACATGTTATAATATTAATTTCATAAATTAATTACCCGAGTTTAAAACAATTACAACGAATAATTATGTTGATGATATATTTTTATTGTTGAGATAATTGTTATAATAAAAAATCTGTCAAATATGAATCCGTAATAGTAATTGTTAAATAAAAAAGATTAAATGACAACAACCAAATAAAATAATATGATGATAGCCAAGTTTCAATAACTTCGTATTTCCATTTCTCATATTCCACTCAAAGGGGTTTCAAACATTTATAAAACTATTTCATAAATTAAATTATTTATGTTTTAAAAATTAAAACGAAAATTTTTATTAGTGGTTTAATTTTATTGGTTGAATAGTTGTTACATAACAATATCTTAATCAATATAGAAAGTTATAATAATAATATAATACTAACTATACTCCTAGTTAACATAGGAGTTTTTATTATTAAGGAAGCCGTTTATTATTTATATTGAGAGAACAAATTTTATTATCACATTGTTTATGGTTAAAATTATGAAAGTTGGAGGGTTGGGTCTCTTCGGCCCCAAATTCAAGTATTTTTTGTGTTTGAACTTGATATTCACAGTTTCAGTCCTCTTAATACAACCTTCAAAGTTAGAGTCTTTTTTGTGTTTGAATATGAAATTCACAGTTTCAGTCTTGTTAATTTAACAGTTTCTTGTTTCTGAAGATCCAAAATACATAACAATTATTGGTTTCTGGAAATCTAACATACATAACAATCACAACATACTTTCGACAACTCGTAAAACATCATTGGGAAGTTCTCGATCATCTGTTGACCTAGCTAAAATCATATCTAGAATTTCAGTTTTAGAACTGTCCTCCCAACCATGAGGATACTCTCCATATTTCCTGAAGTTCTTAAGGGCACGACATATTTCAAATTCATCCTGAAACAACATCTCAAAGAAAATTATTCGAAAGCTGTACATATCTGATTTTTCAGTGTACGGTTCTGGAGGGTCTTCTAAAAGCTTTGGAGCTGCATAAACTGGTTCAATTTCATAAGAATGATAAGACTGACAATTTTATAAGAATGGTAAGAGTGAGAGCACTCCTTGTTATCTTCTAGCCCGCTTAATTTCTTAGCTGCAAAAAAAATAATTATATTAATACCACAATAATAACAATTATCACACATATATTTATATTAAGCATTAGTGGCACCATTATAATCTTAATGGATCAAAAATATGAAGATTCAAACATATCATATTCATTTAAATAAAGCAAGTAAATAAATTGAGTTAGTTACGGTTTCTCTTGATATTTGAGTTTATGCAATTATAGCAAGATAAAAAAATTTAAGAAAAAATCTTAATCTCACAAATTTGTGCTTTACTCGGTTTCGCCTGCAAAGTACTATTAAGAAAATTAATATAAGACATATTTACACACACATATAATAAGTTTAATGTATGAAGTTTGATGAGGAATACAACCTTAGGCAATATTCCATCTATATAAACAAATATAACTGGATCATAAAAAAAGACAGTTAGCTAATGAGACTCAACAATGTTTGGAATTTTAAACATATATTTAGTAAAAACCTGAATTAAGAATACGTAAAAATAACACAAAAAATAAAATTTTAATAATCATATTATGTAATTTTTTACCGTTTTACAACATAAATAATTCATGTCTACCTTGATCAGAATGTTCAATACCAAAATAATAACACAAAAAACAAAATTCGTAATATTCACATTATGTAATTTTTTTTTACCGTTGCACCGCATTATCTACAATACTAGTACTTTGGTGTTTATTTTTTTCTGAAAATTTAATATTCTTCTTACACAGAATAACTAGTACAATACTAGTTATTATACTCCCTTTTCACTTAAAAAATTAGTGCAACAGTAATTATTTTTATAAAATTTTATCAAGATCAATTCAAATATATGCATAATATGAGAATATGCATAATATGAGAATATAAAATTAAGAACAAAATTTTAGGGGGTCAACTGGCCTTCTTGTCTCTATTAGGATCCGCCACTTCGCGCAGATACCAATTCAAGTCCAGGTGATTCAGTTTGATTTTTTTTCACAGTATAGTATTGTTTATCGAGTTGATGTTTGCACTTATAAACGGTCCCATAAGAACCAAAACCTATAAAATGAACCAAATTTTTATAAGATATTGTTACAAGGGATATAAAATTGAAGTTCTCACATAGTACGTCTTTTTTAACCAACAATTTTTTTTGATTATTGTAGGTAAGATTTTCAATACTCCCATCCGAATCAGAATCCGAATCAGAGGTTGACGTGATAACTGCTAAACAAGTAAGCACATTAAATAAGTAGGATGTATATTACTGTATATAAATCTAACTAACACCTAAGGATTATATACTAAAAGAACACAAGCACACAATAATCAAAAATTGCAATCAACACAAAAAACAAGAAATATCACAACGAAAATATTCATTAATAACAATTTGCAAATTTGAGCTCAGTTAAAGCAAGAAAATACATATAATACAATACATACGATTCATAAACACTATTTTTACACTTGCTATCACAAGAAAAGGGTCTGTAATGGAGGGGAAAAATCAAAATTGTAGATAAAAAATTTATTTCACCAGAGAATTCGATTAAATTCAAACAAAGTTCATTTATTTCTTTAATCAAATAAAGTTTAAACTTAACAGAACAAAACTTGAATAAAACCAATAATATGCCAAATTGAAATCGATGGTTGTCGATAAAACTTCTAAAAACTGTGCCTCCACTCAAATCAACTGAACAAATAGACTAACTCGACTCCAAATACAGACATTGACTCAATCAAATAAAACAATCAAGGATTAAACTATAAAACCATCCAACTCTCAGTATTGATGCTAAATGTGACAACAAAAAAACTCGGTAAAACACAACAGCTTACACAAGACTCATCCCTATCTACGACTCAAATAACAGAACGCAAGGATTCCGACACAACTCGAAAACGCAGCAAAACTGAACAACAAAACCAACTCACACTTCAACATTACAGTCTCGAAAGTTACTCGACCTCGAACCAGCTAACAAAATAAACTTATACCGATTTGCAGGCGGAGAAGATAAAATTGGAGAGAAAACGGATTGTTTTGGGTGATTTGCAGTAGAGAAAATACAAAACTGATTTGCATGTTACAAAATAAGTTTTGCGTGTTGCATAAGTCATAACAATGATATGAGAATTAGTTTTGGGGTTTTTTTACGGTAAACACTCATGCATATGTATAAGGGCATGTTTAGGCAACAGAATTAATGGCTTATTAAAAACTCTTTTTTTTGACAAAGAAAAGCTTATTTAAAAAAAAAAAATTGTGTGACCTTTAAATCTCTACCTTGTCTATACTCTTATCCCCATACCAAACATCTCTCTTTGTCGCTCCTTCAATCCCTCTCCCCCTTCTTGCACTCTCACTCCCTCTCTCCCTTTGTCATTGTCGGAATAGGGGAACTAGGGTGTTGTTGTCAAAGAAGCCTTATAGATTTGCGGATGATGTGGAGAATATGCCGCGCAAAAATTCCAATTTTCAATAATACAGATGGATGCAAGAAAAATTGGTTTGCTTTTGAGTTGGATTATTTTTTTTGTTGCTTTCAGTTGATTTTTTGGTTGTTTTTGTGATTTTAGTATTGGTCCCGCGGGGGCACTCATTTTTCTTTCTTTGCAACTAGTTGTAACTTACTATGCAAATAAATATAATTTTAAAAAAATAATTTCAAAGTTGCATTTGTGGTTGCATATATTTGGAGATATGGTTGCATATGCAACCTCCGTATTTTTGCAAATATTTTTTGAAAGATAGTATATTTGCAAATTGTGTTAAAAAGTGACAGTATTTTTTACAAAAATTAGACATGAGTATTTATGAAAAACATAGTGTTCTTCATAAATAAGTTTATGTTTCTAAATAACAAGTTTAACCAACAAGTCACTCACTCACAATGTATATAAATATTTATGTATGAATATAAATAATTTATATTTATGGACACATGATGTCACAGCTAATCTACCTTTATTCTAATATGAGATAAAAATAATTAAAAAAAATAATATAATTATGAAAATGACTTTTTATCAGTTAAAACGTAAATAAATTATTTTACTTAATTTCTTATATTTTTTAACGAAATAAGTAATTTTAGATTACATATTTTAGAAAAATGAAATTTTAAAGTATACTTTTTCAAAACATATTTTTAAAATGTTTGACATATCAAAAATAGTATAAAAATTCGTTTTAAGGAATTGTTGATCTTTAAAAATAATAAAATAATTATAAATTAAATATTTTTAATAAAAATTTATAATATATCAAGTTATTTTTCTTTAAATTATACTCCCTCCTTCCCCCTGGATAGTATACATTGGGGATGAGGACGGGACACAGATTTTAATACTCTTGTAAAGTGTAGTTGTGCAATTTATTTCTAGAATTTTTTTTCTGAATTAAAGTTCGGATGTTGAAGTTTTATTCAAAAAGAAAAATCTCAAAAATAAGTTGCGAAACTATATTCTATAAGAGTATTGAAATGGGTGTTGAGCAGTTGAAAAAATATGTATTGAATTAAATGGGACGGATATAGTAACATTTAAGACTATTTTTCATGATACTCCCAAAAATCGTAACATGCTCAAAAGTATTTAAGAAACAATTTTTTAATTAATAAGAATTTATAGAATTGGTCTTTCAATATCTAAGTCAAAATTATGGCTTAGATTGTTTTTTTTACTTCATAATTGATAATATCGATTGCACCTCCAACTTCATAGAATAAAAAAAATGAACTTCTGAACCTTGTATACAATATAAATTAGAATTTGAATGGTAGAAATGGGGTTTCATTGGTACATAATAGAGTGAGATGCAATTGTTTCACGGGGTTTTCTCATAAATACCTAATTTTAAAATTGTTTTTACGAAAAACTAAATTTTTATAAATATTTTACAAAATTTTATAAATGTTACTATATTGTATAACCATAAATTGCTTTATATTTTGTGGTTGTGAGAGCTTGTCCAACCATGAAGCTCTTGGCTTGGCTAAAGGTGTAGTTGGCATGTGTCTAAAAATTATAACCAACGTTATAAAAAAAGGACACTTCAACCCCACCCGGCCCTTATCTATAATTATAGCCAACCTCTAGCTCCATCTAACTTCTACTTTTCTTAACCCGTTTATGTAAATAAATAGAAGAACTTTTATGAAGTTGAGAATGCTACGCTTGTTTGGGAACCAGAAGCTATATGTTTGTTTGCCTAAAGAAATAGGCACTTTTAAGAAGCTGAGAATGCTAGCTTCTCTTTCACAGCTTCTACTTCTTTTCCAAACATTTTATTGACTTATTTACTTCTCACTTCTACTGCACTTCTTTACCTTAAGCAAGAAGTCACTGTTTTTAAGTTTGGTCAAACGGCCTGCTATCTTCTCTTTCACATCTTCTAATTCTTTTCCAAACATTTTATTAACTTATATATTTCTTACTTTTAATCAACTTCTTCACTTTAAGCAAGAAGTCACTTTTTTCAAGTTTGCCCAAACGGCCCCAATATCTTGCAGGTCCAATTTAGCCAATGTTATAACTTATACCATCAGAGATGCTCTTATTAAAATATTGATAGCTTTATAAAAATTAGATTCCTATAAATTTAAACTGAAACAAGCAATATGCAAAATATATTTGTTTAAATATACATTCAAATTAATGATCTACATAAAATAATTTCCAATTTGGCTCACTACTATAAATGGGTGATCACTTATGATGAAATGGATTGCTCTACTACATTTCACAACTATTTAATTTTACTAAATTTATATTTTACACTAAGCTTCAAGACTTTGACTTGACATTTCACAAATGAGATGCCATCAGAGACAATGACGTCTCACTAGTATACCACACAGAAGCACAGCAATAAACATTAGAAATTGGCTGGCAAAGAAGACATTAAATTACATTAAGCAGGCTGTCAGCTATTGAAACATCAGTCTCAGAATTTTTTGGGGCCACATATTCCAGCAGCAAAAGAACACATTACATTACAAACACTTTTAAGTATATAACTGTGACACTCTAAAACACCAGCTTGAATTGGGTAATAAGATAGAGAGCTTGTGTAGTATAATTACAGTGGGTTTACGCGTCTCTCTGCTTTCCCAAATAATCTTAAAGAAAAAAAATAGAAACCATAGAATGAATTGAATATGTATAGAGAGAAACATGTGAGATTTGAAGCAACAGGGAGAGAAATCGCCGTGGTCTTTGCGAGAACAGCAAGACTGATGGTGAGAGTTGCACTATCTGCTTTCTGCATTAAGCGGAGCCAAGATTCCAAAGCCGTGGGCACCTAAGCGCTTTCTGCTGGAAGCTGATCGAAGCTTTTGACCCCGTAGGAACGTTTAGGCCTCCACTCAGTTCTTCCCTTTACAATGTCGCCCCCATCCTCAAGTCGAAGCAGATGCTGGCACTCAACTTGACCAAAAGTAGTCAAATCCTCATATCCTTTACCAAGGACAGAAGTGAGGGAGTCCAGCACGCTGTCCCTCATACACTCCCTCCTGTACTCCAACGTCATGCTAGCAAGCTCATGACTCTCCACAACTGGCTGTGGAGCACTCTGCACAACCAACATTTCCTCCCATTAGATAGAACACACGGTTTTTAGGCTTCACGTTTATTCCATCTTAACTAAAAGCATACACAGAGATATTATATGTGACAATATCAAAATTATAGCTACTCTACCACAATACGTGTAGATACCAGGAATGAATAATCAGAATGATTGTTAGTGACATTAGACATTTTTAAACACCTATAAATTTAAAACTAGGAAGCAAAAGATATTATTAAAAGTAGTAACAAAAGCATTAATACTTTCGGTAAATATAACTCTTCATACAATTTTTCAGATCCCGTAGAACTGCCCCTTCCCTCCCTTTCTTACTTTAAAAGAAGAAAGGAGGCTTCTATTTCTTCAGTTTGGTCTTGTAAAGATATTCCCATCTTTTCCAAATTTCAGCCAAGTAAAGAGTAAAGACACTTAAAATTCAGCATCTACATTAAAGCAGTACAAATTCAACTTGCTACAAATATTTTAAAATTCTTTACAGTAGGTAGTACTCTTTAACTGTAGATCCTTCCCAAAACATATTCCTATCAAGTTTATAACATTCAAGCTTATGGACATCCAACTATCATGTATTGAATCCATCTCTCTATATATTCTATTAAAGAAGTAGAAGTATTTTTTTTTAAGAAGAATACTATAAACAACTTCAGAAGTAAATCTTAAATTCTTTTCTGGACGTAAGATATTGTTATATGATTTTCAATCTTGACCATAAAGAACAACTAAGGTTATTGAACAGCTCTAAAAATTGACCAAACAGCGGAGATACAGGTTAGGAATATCAAACATACAGACTACTTAGGCAACATGTTGAGCATTTCAATGTCAGCCATCATTAGGTACGATTTTTATTGCATGCAAGTAATAGAGAGCTTCAATTTTATTGAACCCGCAAAACAGGAAACTCATTTTATATTCAAGCACCCTGATCGAGTCATAACGCGATCACAAGTAAACCAATTAATTCAAGTACTAAGAGTTAACATGAAATTTGTCAGCTCTCATAAAATATGTTTAGTATGTACAACACCGCAACCTTAATAATTTCTATACTTGCAATCTACTAAACAAATAATCAAAGGAGAAGGTTACTGATTGCAGGCATGTTAAGATGATAGATGAAAATAGACATGGTAATGTAAAAGACTCGAGAGTTGAGAACTTAAACTAATAATAAGTGACAAAGTTTTAAATTACCTCAAGTATCCAGCCAACATATTTCACATTGTTGACATGCTGGTTTATATCTAAATCACTCCATTTTGGCTACAATATTTTGGCAGTCAACATTCAGAAACACAAGGTAAGTACCTAGGCGTTTGAAATTTATAAAATATATATAGACATAATGAATAGCCTTTAAAAACAAGCAAATTGACTTACAGTTAATCCAGTACGAATGTAATCTGCATTGCTGTCAGTTAGTTTTGGTAACCTTTTGCTATCTTCATCCACAATCGGAGGTGTATCAACAAAAAAATGCCCTATTTCTGCTCGGACTTCATCTGGAAGTTTAGACAACTTCCTTGTCTTTTTGTTCATCATCACCCAACAACTGCAATTTGTATTACAAAGTAAACTGGCATATTTAAGAAATATTGTCTTCAATAATTTTG
This sequence comes from Daucus carota subsp. sativus, assembly GCF_001625215.2. Lineage (NCBI taxonomy): Eukaryota > Viridiplantae > Streptophyta > Magnoliopsida > Apiales > Apiaceae > Daucus > Daucus carota. The sequence continues at coordinate 58,204,914 of NC_030383.2, read as the reverse complement.
CTTGCACGAATTTAAGAATTGAGTACAAAATAAAATTTGCAGTAAATTGCCAATTAACATGACAGACAAATGATCTTGGTCACCTAGCAACAAGAGCTATATCTAATCTGTATAAGGCACAAAAAGCTATTACAACTGTAAAGAGAGCAACAACTTCCACAGAAAATCATGCATATAGTTATCAATCACTTATTAACTTATGGAAGGTACATAAAAAGATGGTGCAATAACAGCATATGACTTTACCTGGAAGCTCTAGTTAATGTTTCACCTGTATTGTAGTCACGAAGAAGCCAATCACGACGCATTCCATTTTTCCCAGAAGGGGCCACCCAAGTATCCACTTGAACAACGTCACCCCTGCAATATATTTGAAAGATTAAACCTTTAGCCCCTGGAGTATTCGTAGTCAACAACCAACAATTAAAAAATATCTAAGCCCCCTTTTTACTCCTATTCATATACCAACTACATAACTGAGTAGTAGTCACGAAGTCTCCCTTTCTAGTCAATTCTTCGTGATTCATCCTACATATCATCATACCTCAAGTATCTGGGGAATACCGGAATTTTGCACATGAAAATGGAAGCTTCATCTACTATCCAAGATCACAGAAGTTTTTTTTAAATGCTTAAATTGCAATGGAACTGTAGTGCACAGCCAAATTGTCAACCAAAATCGGCAGACATATTTGGTCCTTTTAAGGTGCAGTTGTTAAATTTTCAGATAACTTTGATTGCCTATTTTTCTCAGAGACATGATGTTGAAGCTTACCAAGTAGGATAGCGATCCACCATAACTTGCATTTTGGTGACCACCCATATCAGGTTTCTTTTACACATTTCTGGTGTTGAACCAAATCCATCACCTAGGAGCCCTGCAGTCTTTACATGGTTAAGGGCTGTTTCCTGCAGAAATGATTCGAAGTTGTGAATAAGTAAAAGCCTCATGCCTAAATATGAAACATGATCAAGTCTGTGATACATGCCAAGCTTTTCAATTGACCATGGGGGTTAGACTCCATCAGCCATGCAGCTTTGTTCAGAAAATTATAAATAAACAATTGAATCATCATTAAAAAAATAAGTTCATAGGGGAAGTATGCCTGCAAATGATTCATCAAAGTTTCAACAGAAGCAGTCCGGTCAGCCCCTATTTCATACGATCTGATCGAGAAGTTCTGACGGAAGACCATGCCATTCTGAACAATACTTCCCAAACCAAAAGGATCAGTAAGCATATCAGCCCGCTTAGGCTTCCAGTCAATCATCATCAATTGCTTCTCTGCTGCCAAGAAAATTGTTGTAATAGCTACGAGAAGCATGCTCCAATCAGGTAGCTGATTAATAAAAGTTCTTGGTGGTGGCGAAGAAGAAACCTCATCATCAGTCTTTAATCCATCCATCACGCCAACTCTGGTGCCATTCACTTTGGAAGGAGCTTGCGCATTGGTCTTAACCAAACCACGAGAAGAAACAGATTTTGTCCCAATTCCCCGTGCATCTACACTTGCAGGCAGACCTCCATGTTTTCCAGTGTCCTTTCCACCAGAGTCAATTGCGGTAGAAGCAACCGAAAAGAACCCAGAAGCAGCGGCCATTGTAGCCATTTGAATAGTTTATATCCAATCACTTCAGAAGTGTTCACTTTGAAATAGTGATCCGGATCAAATAAATTTATATATCCTAAAGAAATATCACAATTTGCTCTTTCTGCAAAACAAACAATTACCAGATCAGTTCTTTAACATTCTGACTCAAGCTAACACTATAGGTCACAATTTACCACAAACATATGATAAACGGACCATAAAATCACACTTATACGACAACATAAATATAGCTGAAAACAAGGTCCTAGACAGCCAACAAATTGCGTAAAACTTCCCAAGATAGAAATTTTTTCCAAATTCCACCAAAACCCACCTGCCTAAACAAACTTTACTGAGTAGCATATCAATTTCATGGGTAAAAACCACTTTCTCCCCAAGTTTTGAACTTTATATAACACAAGTTCACTAAATCCAAGAAACCATGAAATGGGCAAATAAAATTGAATAAATCAGCAAAACACAAACAACAAAACCAAGAAACATGGTCAATCAAATCACCAAAAAACAATGTAAAGATCAGAACTTTAAAATACCGTTTAACCAAAAACAGATCTGGGCCATAAAAACCACAACTACAAGAACAATTTATCATACCACATTGATAAAAGGCCCAAAAATTAATTAAATTTTTACAAGAAATGACCACATGATAGAAATAAAAAGTGGGAATTTGGAAATGGAAGCATGTACCTTGATTCCGGAATCAGCAGTTCAGCAGGTTGAAGATTCTGTATGTATATGTATACATAAAAATGAATATTTGTTGTATGTGTATGTAGTGGTAATGGACAACCTTGTAGGGTTTGTGATGTTTTGTTTTATAGAGTGTGTGACTGTGTGTCTATGTTATGATTTAAACACTTTTGATTACAGATTTTTGTACGAGCTTATTGTAAGAGATTAGAATAGAACCTCAAATTAAAATTAAAATGTGGGTGATTAAGTGAGTGAGGGGGCCAGGGGCCAGTTTATTATAGCAACATCTTTTGGGTGAGAATATAATAAACTTAAATTTTAAAAATTCAGCAGATATTGTGAGGCTTTTAAGCTATAATAAAAGTGTCTCTTTTTGGTCCCTTATAATATGAACACAGTCATATTATACTATTTGAAAATTCATTTGAAATAATGTTATACAACAGATGATCGGGCCGGCAATCTCACACACGACCCGAAACCTGACTCGAACCCAATCCAACCCGAAACCCGATTTACTGAGACAAAAACCCAAAAGTGATCCGAAAATCACCCGATTGATCCGAAATGACGCGAAATTAGAATTCATTTCTAATAACTTCAATTTTCAGTTTTATTTAATTTTAAGTGATTTTACCTTGACCCGAAATCGATCCGATTGCTGACACGAACACGACCCATTACCCGAAATTGCCACCCTAGATGATATGGCGTATGCAGTATGCCACGTACAAGGACAGTGTTCGAATTATGTGTATGAATTTGTATATATTATTGTAAAATTATACATTTTTTCGAATTATATGTTTCTTTAATGAATAATAAATTTGTGTACAAATATCTATAATTGTTGTATTAATTATGTTTGGACTTGGTCTTAAAACATTTCAAGATTTTTTTTGCATATACTTCTTCCCTAACTCAACTTATTATATATTTAGTCAATTTGAAAGTGATTCACTTTAATAAAAATATATTTTGAATTAATATTTTCATTATATGTGATACTCCGAATTTCATGAATATCTCTGGTAAATTTTACCATGAGAACTTTAAATTTTTACAGTAAATTCATATTTTCCTGTAATAAATTCTATCATCATTAATCTTTGTATAAGCGTAATTTTGTGAAAAGATATGTATAAATAGTAAATTTCTGATTTCATTCTACAAAGAAGAAAGGAGGCTAGAAATTTCATGTCACCTGAAAATGAAACATAGACAACAAAGATTCAAATTAATCACACCTGCCCTTAAGAAAATGACGAAGATTATAATCCCACCTAGATTGCACTACAATAAAAAAAGGTAATTAAAAGCAAACTTGTACACTTAAATTTGTAACAAAAGTAGGTTTTGTTATATCAGCAATTAGATTGCCTCCTTTCCCTTCAGCCAGCTGGTTATTCACATCTATAATCTTCTTCATTATGAGTCGGGATCCTCTGTCCCATCTCTGTGTCTCCCTATGTGTCCCCTCTTTCTTATTGGTTAGCTCGTTTACTTCTCACGTGATCTCTCTTGTTATTGAAGAATACAAATAAATTACAAGTATTCAACTGAGTTATTTTCTGTGAACTCTGAGATAAAATCTTTTGTAACTGCAGGCTTAATTTATTTCTTCTCAATGTAGACTTCAATTTTATATATTCTCAACCATCTTTTTTTGTTGCATTAAATATTAACTCCATGATGTATAGTTTGGTTTATCAAAAAAAATGTACCAGTGAATTTCCTTCATATACCAATTTAATTTTATTAGATTAAATATTATATAAATAACATCTCAATTTTTTAATATAATTTAAGTCATAAAGAAAGTTTTTCTTTTGCTTTCAAATTTAATAATATTAAAGTTTACAAAATTTTAATTAATTATTTAATATAGAAAAACCTAAACATAAAATTACTGCATAGTATTATATTTATATCATGTAAAAAATATTTTTAGTTGATTATGTACTATATGGAAAAGATAATGTAAATAAAGTATATTTTTGCTTTTAAATTTAATAATATTAAAATTTTCAAAATTTTAATTAATTATTTCATGTAGAAAACATAAAAATAAAGTTACTATATAATATTATATTTATATCATGTAAAAAATATTTTTAGTTGATTATGTACTATATGAAAAAGATATTTAAATAATTGAGATATATTTCTATAGATTTGAAAAAGTTTATATAATAAGCTCCGTGAGAAAATAAATAAGAATTATAGAATTATAGATCACGTGATAAGTAAAAGAACTGACCAATAAAAAAGAGGGGACACATAGAGAGACACAAAAAGAGGACAGAGTATCCGGACTCATTTTGATTAGCCTTTTTGCCGCTTATGTAGGTTCCTTTCATTTTCCTACTTGTCCATTTATTTTTCTCACAAGCACATATCATACTTTATTAAACATGTAGTGCAAATTTATAAACATGAAGTGCTTGACCTGTAAAGTCAACTTTATATTATTATTTTTTATCAAAATCGGGCGCAAATCATGATTTTAAGACAATTTAAAATTATAGTGTGTGCTCTAAATATATGCAAGTAATTTATGTCACATTTAATGTTATACTTAAACAATAACCCATTTAATTTATACATAAAATTTCTTTTTCGAGAAACCAATACTACTTATTTTTGCAATAAGCCAAACGTCCTTAATTATTTAGGCAGCACTGCTAAAACGCAATTAAGCAGATGTATGTGATTGATGATTGAATATGATTCAGTGTAATACGAAATTGTCAATATACAATTCCTGTAGTTGAATGCAATTAGTGTTTTGCATTATTGTTATCACATGCTATGTCCCATTCAAAAATCAAACACATCACGTTCACTTTTTGTTGTTTAATTTATTTTCCTATGTGTGTGTACAACACTCAATAAACCAAATATTTTCCCATGGATTTGGTGTAATATAATATGTAATCCTCTTCCTTATCCTATAATCTACCCTTGGTTTTTAAATATCTTCACAAACAAACTAAATTACCCATAAGTGTTGCATGATCTTACCATCAGCTGACTCTGGAAGTCTTTATTAAACATTAGGACAACAATTTAGCTACATGTTCTAATTCTAGGTTTATATTTAAAGTAGACTCATATAGGTATATATTTAAGATAACAAAATGTGGCTGAAGCCGAAAATATTAAATGCATCCACTGAAAAGTGAAAGCACAGAACGTGGACATGCAAGTGAATCATATATGTTCCACCATAGCTATTTAATTGAAAAGTTTTAAGAATGCATTCCGATAAGTCTGCAGTTCTGCAAAAGCTAGAAACACCAACAGAACTATTAAATGAACCACATGACTTCTTCCGGAGAATACACTTCTTACATCATTAAAAAACCGCTTGGTACATTGCATATATTTAAAAGTTGCTAGAGATGCACAACTTAGCTTACGGTACTTATTGCGATACTAACCCAAAGATGACTATATCATCAAGCCCACAAATTACACACTCAATTCCTCATTGTCTGGGCTTAGTTGTGCAAACATGCCTTCCACTTCACTTTGGTCAACTTCCTCTATGCTTTGGGGGTTCCATTTTGGATTCTGTTTAGAAGGTAAGAAAGAAGAAGATGATTATAGTTGTGCTTAGTTTAATAAGTCTCATGTTCATATGTCGCCAAACTTTTTTTTAAGAATATAATCAATATAAAACTCGAAGTGGAAACATTGATGTGGGGAGATGAAACATAAGTAGACCGTACGCTGGCAGATATATCTCAGTACAATATAATCCTAGTTTTTATTGAAGAATAAAAATGATATTAATATAACGTACCATATATGCACCCACCTAAAAACAGTACAATTCTTTTTAAATTACAGATAGAAACGGGAATTTTAAGTATGACAATCAAACCTGATCCTTGTCGATCAATACTGCTCGAACACCTTCAGCAAAATCACTACGAAGGGAAGACCTTAATGCTATGCGATATTCGGTTTTCATTACACCAATTAGCTGGATTACAAAAGGTGCGAGATAAAAATAATTAGGTGACAATCTGATCAAAGATCAGATAATAATCTCCTATATATTCACAATCAAAGGGAACAGAGAAACAAAAAGGAAGCACCATACTCACATTGCACAAATCACTTTCTTTCTTTCGATATGCAGATGCAACGTTTGAGAAATGCTTCTGTGTGAGGCAAAGGGAAAAAGGAGCTCCTTTTCTAATACCAACAAGAGCATCCTTCGCCCAGTCGGCTTCTGTTCATACAAACAAAACACTATATACTAAGGTGGAACAGGTGAACTTAGACTGGGTAACAAATTCAAACACTGTGAACTTAGACTGGGTAACAAATTCAAACACTGCCCATGTATTTTAGACAGCTCGAGATTTATGAACATCATGATATCTTTAATATATCTAACCTGTGGAATCGGTGCTTCCCTGATGCTTTTCCAGCTCCTGTATTATTTCGCCAACAGACTTATTTGCACCAAAAGTTGCTGTTATCCATGGCAGAAGTAACTTCAACTGGGACTCTGAAGAGGGATCACAGCTGTATTTTCCTATTACTGCTTCAACATCCTTATGTGGGTCTTCAGAACTGAAATCAAAGTATAAGTTTCAAACTTAATCAACTAGTAAAAATATTTATAGCAGTAACGATGAAATATAGTCACTTGCAAGTTGCAACCCAGATATCAAGAAAAATAGGTATAGATGCCCAAAGTTCCCAGGAAGAAATATTTTATAACAGTAGTTTTCATTTTCATACCGGAAGAGTATAAAACCATGTTTTTATTGTTAAAAAAGGAAGTACACGCAACTTTTAAATAATAGTTGATTGCACCTGTTTTAGCAACTTAGTAAAGGCAAAAGGTAATATCATATTTCTATAAATTCCTTCTTTGGATCTAATGCCCTTTTAAAATAGAGGAAAAGACCGAGATAATACAGACAATAATAAGAGGCAGGGGTTCAAAATGGCAATTTTGAAAATGTGTCAAAGAGGGTCAACGGCTTTAAAATAACAGGATTTGTTAACCCATAGAACAATTGCAAATGCAGACACTCAGACAATAAAGAATAAAGATATCTGATGCATACAAGTTGGCCGTTAAGAGTGTCTCCTTCACAGAACCCAGCTTATCAGACGGGATGTAGTGTGTCCCAAAACCTGCATATAGTGCATCAGCAGGTGTTGATACCCTTCTTCCAGTCATACCAAGATAGGCACCTGTATAAACAAATGTACAAAAGACGAAATTATCTATCTACCTGCCTGTGTTATTACAGGATTATAAAACTAAATAAAATAAACAATTTTCTGTTCCCTTTATGAATTTTGAATCATCAGTACAACTATGCAATTGTTTACAAAACAATCGTTAACAAGGACTGCCACATATGTCAGGAATGGCCTATCTTAGTTGCAGTACTTGCTAATAGTAGTTGTCAGGATTAGTACTTAGCAGTTAGCACAGTATTACACTTTAGTAAGAATAGTTGTGTCATTTCAGTACTAGAAGTTAGTTACCGGTGACTCGGTGAGGTTTGCCCATAAATACTTGATAAGCTTTGTATTCCCAGTTATGTTGAATTTGAATATCAGAAAATGGAATATATTTCCACCACTGCTTCACTCTCTAAAATCCTTACTTTCTCTCTCTAAAACCCAACTTCCTCTACAAGTTATGTGTTGTTCTTCTCACTTCTCACCTAATCTCTCTTAATTCTGCAATCACTCACACTAATCTCTCTCTCAATCTGATATATCTGCTTGTTTCTCTCTTATAAAACCAAAAAAACTCAAAAACAGTTGTAAAACAAGTTAGGAATTCCTAACATACATGCAGAAGAATCGAATTTTACATATTATAATATGCTCATTACACAAAGAATTTAAAAAAATAAAGGGTCCGAGAAGAAATGGCTTAAATAGATATTCTGAAGAGAAAGCTGGTTAAAAATCTGAAACTCAAAAGAGTATGTTTATCTTGTTAATGTTCTTATATATCCTATTCGGCTAACACGAGGTTTTTAATGAAAGAGAAATTATACCAACTGATCCTTCTCCAGGACTTTGTGCTGCTATGTAAGCAAATCCAACATCTGGGAACAAACCAATCCCATTCTCGGGCATTGCAAGAACTGTCCTCTGAGAAATGTGGGGCAAAAAATTTAGGATTAGAAAAATTATATTTCCATTGTAGTTTGAATAAAAAGTTTTAAATGTGAAATCCACAAATCACAATACCTCGGTAATAAGCCTGTAGCGCCCATGTCCAGATAGACCAATTCCAAAGCCCATCGTTATGCCATCCATGAAGGATATATATGGTTTTTTGTATTCAAATATTTTACATATAAGTGAATATTCTGCTGTAAATACCTGTATTGAAATTTAGTAAGGTAAACAAAGATCAAATCAAAAAATATTCCCTCATATGACACCACAACAAAGTTGAACAACTATCAGAGAGCAAAATCACGCAAACAATTTGAACACAAATTGGAATCTTCCATAAGCACCCTAATAAAACATCGAAGTTATGTAATATTTTCTGCGAGTAAAGTGCATTTTGTGTACCTGCACTTTACTCGAAAAACCACTTTTAATATTGTTGTTTAAAATCGAGCATTTGCAATATCAGCTTTTCAAAATGATTGCAAACTGTGTATGTCCGTCAAATTGGTGTAACTCCGTTAATTACTTTGAGGGCGAAATGGACAGAATCAGTTTCCAATTATTGAAAAATTTGACAGTTGAGCTTAATATGAACTACAATGAAGTGAAGAAACAATTCCAACAATCTATCAAAGAATAGCAGCTTCAGTGTTATATAACTTAATCAGACACCCCATATTGTTTAAACTGAAATGTAATGGAAAGAACGTGAAAAGCTGCCAACAAGTTATGAAAGAACAATAGCTTCAACTTTGTGATATCAGTTCAAGTATAGACTTTATTACTTGTTTCTTCGTTCCCTTTTCATACACCCCTCTTCCTAATTTTTTTGCTTTCTCCATCTCCCCCACTCCACTGCTACCACCATTTGTTTGGATCCCCTCCACTAAAATCTTCAAAATTCTGCCATCACCACCTACTCTATCCACAATACTTCCGAATTCGCCTTCCCCACCACTGTCTACATAGCCGAAATTTGCCTTCCCCATATCCTCTGATCTAAATACTTCCGAATAGGCCACCCAAGATGAGGCCCTTAGATGCCCTTTTGTGGCTTTGCCCTTCCTCTCATCATCCATCTTCTCATACATTCCTCCAATTTATAGATTACACCTCCCAAATCTAAGCCTCTCTCATACAGTCCTGGTTCTCTAAATGTAGGAGTATTAATGACACCTGGTTCTTGAAATATTCTTAGACCACGTAAGAGTAAAAATGCCTATTTGAGTTTGGTAAAGAGAGGTGGTGACTTTAGGACTTGTGGTGTTTTTCGGTGGTGGTGGCGGCGGATTCACCGCCGAGCGGTGGACAGTGATGGTCGTGCTTGTGGCTACGATGGGGTGGAGTTGTGGTCGCATGTTTTGTTTTGGGCGAAAGTAAGATAAGGGTTTTTGTGGAGAGATGTAGATATAGTATGTAAATGAAAGTAACAACTAACAAGACTTGGTTCTTGAAATATGTTCTTCCCACTTTGACCTAAAAAAAACGGAGTTATCTTAAATTGACGGACACACATAGTTCGTAATTATTTCTTAAAGCTAGTATGCAAATGCTCGATTTTAAATAACAGTATTGCAAGTGGTGCCTCGAGTAAAGTGCAGGTATACAAAGTGCATTTTACTCTATTTTCTGCCCTTTAAAGTTGGCAAGTAATATATTCTGTCCAATAATCAGTCAATTAAAGCAGTTCTGCTTCCTAATTATGACCAAGGTTTAGAAACTATTACTGACAAGTGTAACAGAACACAAATTCCATTCCTGCCGGATACCCCCACTATTAAAAGTAAATTCAGTTTAAAATTAGCTGTGCACCTTTCATAAGCTTAAAAAAAAAGATGATACACTTGATTCTAAATCTAAACCAAACTATAATAACCTAACATAGGGATAATTTGTAGTAGTTTGGTTATATATTTTTGGTCATTCCTAAATTACCATTTCCTTTACCTTTTTTAAAAAACAGATAGAAAGAATTATATAAAGAATGAGAGACAGACTAAAATACCTCTTCTTAGTTCTAACGTGTTCTACTCCGAGACAAACACGACCATCATGTACTTCTTATTAATTCTAATGTATTCTACTCCAAGACAAATAAGAAGCTAATACAAAATAAAAAATATCATTTTGCTCACAAATGAAGAAATAAGAAGTATGAAACGTATTATTTAAAATTAATCAAAAAACACATTAACACATTAATATTAGAAAACATTTACATATAGATGACAAAAATGTTTGTTGTTTCTACTACCCATTCATGGGAGTTGATCCTAGCTCAGGATGAACGCTGGCAACTATAATTCATCGTAATAAGTAAATTTTACAATTTTTTAAAAAAAAACTGTAAAAGCTATATGTCTAGAAATCAAACTTCAACACATTGTCATTAAATTTCTCATGCAAAAACAATGTGGGCATCCAACAATACTGCCAATAAAATGATGTTAAAAATTAGATTATAAGTAATAAATTTCGAATTATATATTCGCCCGTGCTTCACGGGTTTTAGGCTAGTAATGCTTGATAACTTAGACAAAACTTTTCATAGATCTCAATACAATTAAGTTATTGGTAAATAAGTTTGAAGAGGTACAACAAATTCTTGCGGGTATTATTGCAGCACAAAAGCATCTTCTTTATATTATATCATTGCTACTTTCGAAGTGTACAGAACATATAGTTTACCCTTGTGGTAATTAAGTATTTTCAGTTTGCCTTCTGAACAAATTTTGAAACAATGAACATTCTTAAATGTTATGAAATCACTAAGAAATTGATGGATTCTATCTTTACCTAGCTTATCTAACTGAGACAAGAAACTAACATAACTAACAAGGTAAAAGTTTTCTTTGACGCTTATGGCGGTGACAAATATTTTAACACTACATGGTGGTGACCGAAATTTAAGCAGTTTTTGGTGGAAATATTTTGGTTTGGAATTCCATAACGTTCTACTCTGATAAGATCTTCGAAGTGAAATTTGTGGGCATCTATTTATTAATAGATTGTTAAATGGACACAAGACGACCTCAATCATATCTGAAAGTTGTTTTTTGGTTGATATCTGCTTCACGTCACCACCTGCAGATAAAGTGATAAACCAAGACCAGGGCAACTTTAGGCAAAGCAGTTACTGATTTTTGTTCAGAAATTGTGCATAATAGTACAACTAGGAAAGAAGTTGTCAAGTAGAAATAAATTAGAAGCAACACAAAGAAAAGATGAACTAATCAGAGCACTGGTTAGATTCTAGTCAAACAAATTAAAGGTAACTATCCCATGATGCTAACTAAGCAGATTAAAGGGCATGAATCAGTCATACTGATAAAGAGCAAATATTTGAACCTCATCATTTTATAACAATATATATATAATAAACTTAAAACCTTTGGCACAAGAGGAGTGTTCTTGTCCTTTCGAATTTCAGCGACAACCCCCTTTATATCCATTCCTGCATCGCCAGATTGGTTACCCACAATATATTTCACACCACTAAGTATATCATATATAATCCCGATAGTCACATACATAATGAGGATTAACAAACTACGAAAGATTCAGGACTTAGCTGCTATTCACATGTATATATGAAATTAGGTTCTAATTATATGCTTATTATCCAAAAAGATCAAAAGCTATGTTATATCCAAGGGCTTGACTAATTGTGATATATAAAATGATGCCTATGGCATCTTTAGAGGTAAAAATGCAATTAATCTTTTTTAAAACAGTAGTATTGCATTTAAGATTAAAAGAGTAACACATGCTAAAGTGATTTATTTTTTTTGAATGAAAATGGTAACATTTAAACGACCTCAAACAGAAAGAACAGTTCCACCCAAGTAGCATTTTAGCAATACAAATACTAGAATGTTTAACATATCACCTGCTGAGAATGCACGAGGAGAGCTACCCTCAACCAACACACATTTAACTTTTGGATCCACTTCCCATTCATCAAGTAAACTCTTATATTTTATATCCATATCTGCATCGTCGTAAATAAGAATAATAAGAAAGGTATAAAAATACTATATATGATATATCTCATGTAATTGTCTGGTTCCAGCCTATTAACTTCCAAAAAGAGCAAGAGTAATTTAGTCACTATAAAATTATATCAGTTATAAGCTGCAATCAACAAGTAACAGTTTAACTTGAGAAGAGGACATACAGACACACACTAATATATCAATAATCATTTAATTAAACTACCACAGAGCCCGTTGTGCCCACTAAAACCCTAGCTAGGCACACAAAAACTCTATCTTAACTATAAAAAAAGTAGTGCACAGATTCAACTTCTTCCAAATAAACACAGACACACACAAACCGACCCATATATTAATCATATCTGTTGAGAAGAAACACACACCACTATATTCAATCATCTAATTTCGACACTAAAACCCTAGCAACCCGTACTAAAACTCAATCTAACTCAAAAAACTAGTACACAGCTTCAGCTACTATCAACAAACACCAAAAAAATTGTATCGAAAAGAAAAACACACAGACATGCATTCATTAATTGGTTTAATCAGCCATACACAGAAGTGCCAATAACACAACTAAACAAACATGATTATAACACTTCAATTCAATCCAACATTTGGAATTGTTAGTCTCTTGACTTTTTACATGTATTTTTAAGAGTTCTGACAGCACACTTAAAAATATTATATTTATAATTCCTTATTTGTGAATCATAATATGACACTGATACTTTTATTTTACAAAAAGAAAATTTAAGAAATAGTATTAAGTGTGTGGTCAAAACTCTTAAAAATATGTGCAAAAAATCAAACAGACTAACATATTCAAAGAGAGGGAGTAATAAAGAACGATATATTAACAATCTTGTCATATAAATTTATTATTAGTTCCGACATAATAAAGGGGTATTATATCAAAGTGACCATAATTCTCATCAAAAACTATCAAGTGACTACCCGATCTCCATGAGAACTCATTTAGCCACTATAATCACTGTATATATCACTCCGCCACATCTTGAAAAAATTTTAATGAAAATGTTAACAAGTAGATAATGTGTCTGCCACAATCTTTTAATATTTTTTTTGTAATTTTCCATTCTATTTCTATTTAGTAATACATGGCTTACATATCATCTGCTAATGAGAATTTCTTTAAGTTTCTTGTTAATCATTTTTCAAGATATAACATAATGATATATAGTGATTGGAGTAGCTAAAATGAGACAGTAATAATATCAATAAATAAATACTACTCCCTCAGTCTCTAAAAACATTGCCCGTTTGAAATGTCAGCACTGTTCATAACACGAGACAAATTACTAATTTACGTCTAATCTATAAGATAAAATATAGTAATGAGTGAATTTGTTGGATTCGTATTTATGAGTACTTTAATACGGTGAATTTTTTATATTTAATACTAATATAATATCAAAGATATTAATGATCAAAAGTGTGTATTGGCAAACGTGATAAAGACACACGAGGAAAGTATCTAGGGACGGAGTGAGTACTAACATTCTGCGGTCCGTACACTATCATTAACACAGACAGCAATAATCTCGATAAATGAATAAAATTTTCCAATCCCGAAACTATCATTATAAAGACAGTACTAATCTCGATAAATGAATAAAATTCTCCGGTCTCGAAACTATCAATTACAGATAATGGAAATGGTAAAAGTAGGCTGGGAGTGACCTAGGTTCATGGCGTTGAGAGCTTTGGGGCGATCGAGAGTGAGCACAGCGACGCCGTTTTGGTGAACATTTCCTCTGACGAATTCATCGCTGCTTGCCATAATCGATAAGCTCCTCCTCCGTACACTACAACGAGTAGAATGATTGCAAGTAAAAATTTGTGATTCTGTTAATAAATTGGGTGATGAAAATCGATTTAACAGCTGCTGTGAAGCTCCCCAAATTATACTACGCATTCTTTTTTGGTGAGTCGATTGGATAATGATGTGTTTTACTGTTTCCTCACTGAGATTTTTCGGCGTTGCTTTTCTGTGCTTTTACCTTTTTAACCTCTATTAAAATATATATTGATATATTGAATTTCTTGATTATCAACATAGTGTATCATCTATACTATCTATCTATCTATCTATCTATACTATAATAAGCCAACATGGGTATAATTTGTCGTCGTACAAATTTTTGGTTTCGTCATGTTGATTTGGTATTCACTTTATAACTAAAAGTCTGCTACACATAGAGTTCTCATAGGCTTATATCTCTAAACAGTTTGATATATTATAAGATAAAAACTCCACCGTTATTCTTTTAAATATAATTTATAATTAGTTAAAAAATAAAAAAAGTAAATTTACTATTATTAATATATATATATATATATATATTACTGTTATATAATAATTAATAATTAGTTTAAAATTATATAGCCGCCCGTGCTTTGCACGGGTTTAAGGCTAGTTATAGTAAACCATATTTTTTAGAAAATGTTATACGTTTTAATTTAAATTTATTATGCTCGCATTTCATTTTATATAAGAATAATAAGATATCCAGAAAATATTAAATTAAATTATCTTATTATGTGATTAAGCGTTTAAAAAGAATTTAATAAATCAGATTAGATAATTATTATTATATTTATTTATTTTAGAAATATGTTATGAGATAATCTCAGAACTATTTAACCCTACTAATTATAAAATAAATATTGATTTTTTGAATTACGTATAATACTTTTTTGGACACGAAAACGTGTATATTGCAGATAGGTGCCTGGGTTTTGTGCTTAAAGGATATCAAGGTTTCCAGTTATTGGGCTTTGTTAGTCCAATTTCGACAAGTGTTTGCTCAGCCCAATTACCAAAACCAGGATCCCAGTATCTCCCAGACTCCCACGCAGCTACCTTGTCTTGAAAAACACGAGTTGATTTTATTTGCACCTCAGCACCTGGTCTGGATGAATCATGCCTTGTACGAGGTTCTGGCATGTAGAATCAATTTTGTTAGAAAGTGGGAAATTATTGAATTAGTCAACTATAGAAGAATGTAATTATAAAAGTTTAATAAACAAATTCAAGTTAGGTGATGCCTATAAATATTTTAGTCATTGATTAGATTTGCCAAGATTTTCTATTGATAATAAATAATCTCAAAGTGTTTATATTTAAAATATAAAACATGGTGAAAAAACAATGGTGCTTCCTCCACTTGCTATATGCCGGCCCAGTGTAATTATTTTTTCTATTATGATCATGTCCAAACTCATTTCCTCTCTTCATAGCCTATAAAGGCTATTGCAACTTCAAACTCAAGTTCTCTCCTCCATAATTTCCTCACTTTCACACATTGGTCAATGTTACATAATAAGACATTATTATAATGTATTAAACAAAATAATTTTTCTAATAAATAACTACTTTATAATAGTGTTATAAAAATGAGAATCAGACTTAATTGATAAAATCATGAAACAAGAATCGATTGGACCAAATGAATAATTAAAAATTTAGTCAGTTTGACGAGTTACGAAACAGAGATTAATAGTGATGTATTACTCATTGATTTCTAGAACAATACTTAAAAATAATATTCACTATGATATTATATAATGAAAAAAAATTTATTTTTTGAATTTACGTGTTTTGAGGTTTTAGAATAGTTAGCTACTTAAAAGTTAAAACAATTCTACTGAAGTGCTTATAACTCCAAATCTCAGGTTGGTTGACTATTTAACACAATTCACTTAAGCGTCCGTAATTTGAAAGATACATGCATGGATCCAAACAAAGCCATACCAGTAATATGATTCTACAAGTTGTACACTGATAACATCAACAGTCATATCAAATAGGAACTACAAAGTACAAACCAGAATGTAGTAGAATCCAAATGTTACAAACCAGATCATACAGACCACAACATGCCCTACTGAGTTACTAGTGATCACAAACACATTTACCATATATTTAGCTAGATTATGTAAAACACACACTTAATCACACACAAGCAAACTTAATTAACATATATTACATGGCTGGCTACATGTTGCTGTCTAACTCAAAGAACTCTAGCAAGCACCTCATTGAACTGCAGATGGGAAGTTAACTGTGGGAAATGGCCAGTGGCTTCGACGTACTCAACCGATGATTTTGCAGTGATTTTGTTGTTCATGAACTCGGCTACTGAGTTGGGAACAACGATATCGTTGGTGGCCTGAATGATGGCGCACGGAGTTGTTATTTTTTCGAGTAGGTCACGTTCGTCAGACTGGAAAACGATGGTGGCTACGGGCAAGGCGACTTCTGGCCTTGTTTTCTGCAAGCATTTTGTGAAATATTCGATGGATTGAGGGTCGTTTGCATCCATGACCACTGTGGGAAAAATGGTTGCCCACTGCTCATAAATGGAGCCTATGTTTGATAAGAGCTGGTCTATGTCTGAGCTCCCAAAGCCACCCTCATAGCCTTCAGAATTTATGTACCTGCATGTAAAAAAGTAAATTATAAATATTTCGATTCATTATATTTGTTCGGCAAGTTTGATACAGTTGGTGTGTGTGGAACTTGAGACATCCGCCAAAAACTAGAGCTCTGATACCATGTCAAGAACCAATCTATCTAAAATTTTAAAATATTAGAGGAATGCTTCAAATGAATCTTATGCTATATTTCAACAGTCAGAAAGACCGTGTTTCTTGTAGTGTTTGTAAGAGAAGAGCGCGATATCTCTTTAATTTCAAAGAAATTTGTTAGATTATCAGGTAGGCTAGACTCAGAGTTTCGATACCTCAAGTGGATTTATTTATACAGTACTACTAAAAAAATAAAGCTCTTACTCTTTTCCTTATCTATAAAAAGAACTGCTTTAAACAAGAACCACGCAACCTCATGGGAAGAACCATTTGATTAGCATGAAATTTTCTGACACTTGTAATAAAAGATCATAAAAATATTTATCATAAACACGAAACACGATAAATTGATAGCCGAGTGGCAAGACTGCTTATACCTGGGTGAAGCTCCCACAAGTATGAGTTTCTTGAAAAGCTGAGGTCTTTTAGTAGAAGCAATGCATCCGATCATACAAGCCATGGAATGACCCATATAAGTGCATGATTCCAGCTTCAACTCCTCCATAAGACCGACCAAATCTTGCGCAAACGCCTCGTAAGAAGTGTGCTTCGCTCCATCAAAGAAGTCCGGGTCTTTTATAGCACCCGAGAAGCACCAGTCAAAGAGAACCACCTTGTACTTGTCAGATATGCTTGGGATGACTTTGTCCCAGAGAGACTGGTCAGTGCCGAATCCATGTCCGAGAACTATGGTCTCGTCTCCGGAGCCCATGATGGTTGCGTTCATGGCTTTAGATAAGGTTTTGTCGAGCTTAATCACCATGTTTGGTTTATCTGGGGAAGGAGAAGCTTGAGTAATGAGAAGATACTGGCTAGGAAGAGAAGATGCAGTCTGCAGATACGGCTTTATGGTTGTAGCCTCAGTTATTATATAGTCAACAGCAAAGGGAGAGTACTTATTTTTTAGGTGCCTTGTTGGTATATTTATTATCCGATTCCAAAATAGTCGGTTCCGATTGATAATTGTTGTAACCATGTAGATCAACATGTTATTATTAATTACTAGTCCGTCTCGATTTATTTCGACAAATTGGTTAATTTTGACGCTATATATACAATCAAAATACGTTAATTTTGACCAAAAGTTTTATTAAAATTACGCAAGTTTTTTGTCGTGTTAACACGCAAAATACGTTAATTTTGACCAAAAGATTTTATCAAAATACATTAATGTACACAATTAAATATATTTGGCCATTTGCTTAAATTTATATTATTTGATTTATATTTCATAAATAAATTACTCCCTCTATCCCAACAAGTTTTCTTGTACATTATTTTTTGGCACGCACTTTGAGATGCCAATAAAATATAGTTTCATAATATTTTTTTCTCTGAATAGAAATTTGACGTTTAAACTTTTATTAAAAAAATAATTATAAATTATATTTAATAGGAATATCAAAATACGTGCAAATAGTGATGGTGAACAACATATTAGGATGGAGAGAATATGCTTTTTAATCACTAAAAAAAATTGACTATTTGAAGATGAGATTGTGATTGAAAATAGTTATTTTCGACCAAAACAGAAGTGGTCGAATATAAGAAAATCAAACTTAACAAAATGGTTAAAAATGGCACAGAAGAATCTAAATATGTACTCCGTATGTTCTTTAACAATACCCCCACCGATTTCCGTTTCAATTCGGGCACCAGTTACTGATTTATATAATTTCTCAAGACTTAGTGAACGAGACAAATTTCATCTTTACTGGTATATACCCCCATACAGACAGATGTTCGTCCAAGAGAGTGATTGCGATGTAATATTAATGAAATACTTATCATCCTGGCATATTTGTCTCGTTTATCCGATGCATCTTTTCAGTGAAGGGAGATATATTAAACTAAGCACAGGTGATTACATAACTTTACTTACTACTTAACCACTATTGAATCAGAAGTACTAGTCTACACTTCATTACAATATCATAATTTATAGCGAGAGAAGTGACTACATGTCCACATTACAAACTCGTCAGTGAAGTTTCCTTCTTATTTATATCGTCAACTGCTCCAACCAGGTAACTTTTGAAGTAGACGTGAAGAACGGATCACTCTTTACGCTTTCATTTTAAAATACTTTTTACCAATAATTTCTATCCATTGATATGAGTTTATTATTTCAAATTGTATTGGAGTTAATTTATTATTTCAAATCAGGTTCAATGGTTTTATATTACCGTCTCATCAAGTATTGTGAGAGCACATGCGACGGATTATAATTAAATGATTAAAAATTTGTTTTATTACGTCCCATCAAGTATTGTGAGAGCACATGTTGTTTGGTTGTGTTGTCAGAAAAAGTTCTGAAATCAGATGATTGTTTAGTATTCTTTTATATTTATATTTAAATTATTATATAATAAAATAATAATTTTTTTTATAAATTTTGATGTTGAAATCTATGACAATTTTCCGCAAAAACTGAAAAACGGTTTTTAGCAAAAGCTGAAGAACGGTTTTTAGCTCAAAACTGTTTTTAAATTTATTAAACAATTTTTCACATATTTTTTAAAATATTGTTATGACACTGTCTTGCAATAGTAATTCCAATCGGGCCTAAGAGGTCGTTTGGTTGACAGGAATTTATGCAGCTATTCAAAATACCTGGGAAGTGATGACCTACCTTGTTGTTTGGTTTACCAAATACACGTGAAATACAATTCATCAGGAAGTTATAATACCTACATTATACAGGAAGTAACTTACCCACTCCCCTCTTGGTAAGTCACATTTCCTGCATCCACTTAGATTTAATTTATATGTAATATACAAGTAAAAATACATATCCTATATTAAAATAATAAAGTAATATATTTAATAATTATAATTAGTTAAATTTTAATTATTATATTTATTATTATATCCTAATATATTATTATGCTTACACACAATAATAATAATAATAATAATAATAATAATAATAATAATAATAATTTATTATTATATTTATTATTATTATTATTTATTATATCCTGATAAATTATTATGTTTATGCATAATAATAATAATAATTAGTTAACTAGATTTAATTTATTATTATTATTATGTTTAACTGAGAATATTATTGTTGAATTATACTTCTTCGCCCTATAAAAATATAGAATATGTTTTTTAGTTTAACAAAAAAATGTTGAGAAAATTAAAACGTGTTAATAATATTTTTGTCAGAACTTTATAAATATAATCTAATGTAGAGTGAGGAATAAGTTTAAATAATTAGTTTGTTTAATATTTTTATATACAAATTTTTATATAAAATATGTCGTAGACCAATATTATAATAAAAAGGAGGAATATAGAGAATTTTGTAATAAACAAAAGGATACAACAATTATTTAAAATGTGTTAAATAATAAATTTATAATTTAGTTAAAAAAATATGATGGAGGAAGTACAAAATGCCCTTTCTGACAACCAAACAAGTTTGCTGGACTTCCCATATAGTTTCAGTGGAGGGGAAGTATAACTTTCTTAGGTAACTTATTTCCCCCATTCAACCAAACAAGCACTAAGTTAATTTTAATGGCCACCGGGGTTTAAAATTTGGGGACATGAAAGAAGGTGAGGAACCACAAATACAGATACATGTATATTGTCGGGTACAAACGTGCGATGAGAGCCAATTGTGATTTATCCAGAGAAGCCATCACGCTTATTCAAAATAATGTGAAAATAGACCACATGCATGCATGCCATGAGATGGAGGAAATAACATTTAGTTGATCAATCAAGGTAGAGGACGGTTGCGATCATTTAATTTATTTGACCATATTCCCTGTAGCAACAACGCCATTTATACGGCCGCCGTAACCTCTAGGTTTCGGCCTGGTCTCTCATTAGTCTATTAGATTAGATAACCTAGCAGTAGGTTTATCTTGTTATTTATCCAGATTCGATTACCGCTCATATTGAATTATAAATTTCATCAAAAATAATTGAGATTATTAATTTATTAATTAATACTAAGGTATAAGAAGTTGGAAACAGATTTGTGATCTATCTGAAGGTAATAAATTATACTATCATGAAATATTAGATAATTTAACCTACTTCCTAAAATAAATGGACAAATTGTCGCTTTACAATTGCATATATTTTCAAACAACTGGCAATGTTGTCAGTGTCAGTGATAAAATAGAATAAAAAATCGAGAAAAATAATTCGAACCTTTTTCATGTGAGCTGTACTAATTGAAAGGTCAGACTAAACATAGAAAAATCGCAATAAAATGACAAAGAGGTACTTTCCAACAACAATGGCTAAGTTTAGGAATTTTGTAATGCCTAATTATTGATGTAGTATTTAATCATCAGATGATAAGGTAATACAGAGTATTAATTTTTATATGTGAGCTTATTTAATAATGCAGGGCCTGTTTGGAACCAGAAGCAAATTTTGCTTTTGACTTCTGTTTTTTTTAATCCGTTTGTGTAAAGAAGTAGAAGCAATTTTAAGAAGTTGAGAACGCTAATTTCTCTCTCACGACTTCTGCTTCTTTTTCAAATATTTTATTAGCTTATTTACATCTCATTTCTGCTCCACCTTTTTACGTTAAATAAGAAGTTACTTCTGCTCCACCTTTTTACGTTAAATAAAAAGTCGAAAGATTTTGCTGCCCGCTCTACCGGGCACCGGCTTCTGTAGCATTTCTTAAAGTTTAGGTAAAAATTACTACTACTACTCATGCCACAAAATACAAAGAAATGCATCTCGTGAGAGGTGGAGAGATTCACGCTATATTTTTAAACGCAGTCGACAGATTCAATGAAGAGCGCCACTTCCGTGGGCCAAACGAAAACCAAACTTGTGTATGTAAAAAGGTGTGTTTTGTCCCCATTACAAAAATTAAATATCACTCTTGCATAAAATAATGTTGTGCGGGATAAGGCCAACGACTCACTTTACGTAATCAATAAACGGTCCCTACCATGTTCCTTTGGCTCTGTGATTTGTGGAGTGGATTACTCCAAGAGTCACTTCACAAAGGCAAGAAACACAAAAAGGAAACTTAAAAAAACTAGAGTAATGGAGTATACTCTTTGTTGGTGAGCCTAACAAAATTTGACTTGTTCCGTTTGGATTATTAAAATTCGATAAGAAACAAGAATGCACTTTCGAGAGGCATCTCCGTTGGCCATGGGACGGCAAATAATTGAATTTACTATCTCTCTCATGCTATATTTTACTATGACAATTTATTTGATAATAACGTCGATTTCATCTTAACATAGTACTTTGTATTAGATATGATAATTAAATTTAATAGAATCTTAATATTCTCTCCGTTTTTTTTAGTTATCCATTTTTTACTATCAATAATCAATTTGACCAAAAAATTAACAACAATTCTTTTATTATTTAAAAAAATTAAAAATTATATTTTAAACCGGTTAAGCCATTTTTCGATCTTCCATCCTCACTTTTATATTTCAATTTTTCAATAAAACCAAGATCCGTAAGATCTTGTTGAGTATCTTGTTAGCAAATTTGTTGGTCGTGCCCATATTTTCCGGATGTTAATATATTATGTTTTGTGTTGTATGTGTGTGTTTTCGTACGTTTGTCGGAAGTTTCTCAAAAAAAAATTATATTTATATGGTATTTTGGGTGATGTATATGATTCGAATCGATTCAGAGTCGGTGGTAGATATCCCAAGCGCTCATCCTTCACAACAAAATTATGTTCATATTTTGGGAGTATTTATTGCTCTAATATCAGTTGATGTAATTGATAATTCTGAACGTTAGGATACCGATCATGGTTTTGTCAAGGTCAATTGAAGGTCGATTGTGATGCTGTTAGTTTCATAAGTAATGTAGGTTGGATTGCTCGATATGCCATCATAATACTTTTTAGATTAAAGAATTTAAATATTCTATGGGTTAAGCGATCTGAAAACAAATGATTATTGTCTAGCTCGTTTTTGTTTCACAATCAAATTGTAGTTGACGATTCAGACTTTGTTTCGGCTGAGTTCCGGTCAGTGATTTTTGTTTATAAAATCATTTGTTTGTCAAGAAAATGGGACATAGATTAAACTTAAATGTTTAAATTTCTCTAAAATTCATTTTCACGCTCAAATAGCAATGTACATATATGTAACTAATACATTTAGTTAATTTGTTCAAAAAAAATATCATTTAACTATTGATCATGCATATTCCTTTTGGAATAATCTCCCTTCATTGAAAGAAAACAAGCCAACCAAAATACCGGATCTCAGAGGATGATAAGGAACAAGCAAATCTGAGCAAGGCATTTTTTGTATCTTACTAGTTGGAGGTAGATGTAGACATGAGGCATATCAATTTAAAGACCGGCTCCCTTAATTATAGCAAGATCTATTTTTAAACCAGGTTGATTCTATTTGGTCCATGCCGTCACTGAGATAATACAAGCTCAACTAATTAATTAACAACGTGATTTAAGCCTTGTCTTTGTAGTACATGTTTATTCAGTAAACAGAATACTTAATCGTCTCTAATTTTTTAGTTAGGTAGTTAATCGTCTGTAATTTATGTGTGGAGTCGTCAATGCATCGTCATTCGTGCATCACAAATCACATCCGGCCAGGGAACTCGAAACCATGCCAGATCTAAAACCGTAAAATGTTAAAGAAATACATTAAATGGATCTTATGTTATATTTCAACACTCCACACACTCGAAATCTCACTTTTACAAATCATAACTCTGATATTATGTTGAAAATCACTCTATCAGAAATTCTGAGATGTTAAAGAAATGCTTTAAAAAAAAATGTTATATTTCAACGGATGGGGACAAGTACTCTCATTGTCTCATTCCAGCTCCGTCCCTGAGCGGATCCTCGAATTGAACAATTTAATTTTGTAGAATGGAGAATATCAATCAGAACAACAATTTGCAAGCTGTGTGCTGCTTAATTGGCAAAGAGGAGGAGGATTCTGGTATTTGTATTCATATGGCTTATTAGGTTGCAGAGTGCAGACAAACAAATAGCTATTTCACTGGGGCCACGAGGGCCATTTTTAAGATACCATGTATCTTGTTCTCAATTCCATTACTCTGGACCAGTACATTATTGGAGAGCTCCAAGTTGACCTCAATTGGGTGACAAGTTGACCGCGGCTGTATGTGTTCAGTGAGAGTGATCATCTTTTTATCATGTATCGTATTATCACAAGTTGACCTTTAACTGTGTGTTTAGTGCAGAGCTACTGAGCTAGATTATGAATTCCGTGGAATAGTCTATGAGTTTAAAATAAATTCTTCTTATTTTAAAATAAATAAGTGAATTACAAGTTATAGTCTATTCAAGACTTATAAATGATTAAAATATTTGACAAAAAACTAGAAATTATGAAACAAAATCTTATATTCAAAACTTATTATAAGTACTTCTTGGTTTTTGACGTATAAACTGAGAAGCCTTATGCCTCTTATTATCGTCAACAAGTAGCTTGCCTCCTGCTATGTATTAATCATTCTAAATTGACTTATCAATTATTTGGAAATATTTTTGGAAAATTATTTGAGATATCTAGTATTGGTCTGCGATTTATATTATATTTATTTGTTATTAAATTTTTATTATCAAACACAAACTTCCGTCCATTTTATAACTGCTGAAGAGTAGCGGGACCGGTAAATTATTTGCGTGGTAACATATAATTCTTGATTTTATTGAATTATATATATATAATTAATAACATAGTATCATATATTGTGATATTTATCAGTTTTGATTCGTTGACAACTTTCTAACCTATTTATTTTATTTGGATATCATGTATCTATAAAGTTCGGCGATCTTGATTTGTCATCTTAAACAGATTCCTAATCTATTTATTATTCCGTACCAATTATTTTTATACATTTTTTATTATTTGACACATTTAAGAATTTATATAAAATATATTTTTATTTAAGAATTTATCTCTGAATAAATATTTTAACTTGAAAAAATTTAAAATAATTTACAAAACCATATTTATCTCTCTCCCAAACGTTTGCTATCAAAGGGTGATAGTATTTAATTTGAATATACGAATATCTGCATTAGGCAGTCAAAATGCAGACTGTTTCGATATTCTAATTCTACTTGTTATGCTTAGTACATTATGTTTTCATTCATACTTTTGACTAAGAAAAATTGATTAGATGCATTATAATATAATTTAATTCAACCAACATGTATGCCCATATATCAACATCATTATCATTAACGTTGTCTTTTATTATTGAACAAATCAACCATAAAATATTAGAAATTCCAAATTATATGTTTATCTCCTGTTTAGTCATCCTTTTGACATTGTTAGCCTACTTTAGAGTTTTTTTTAGAGATATTATGCATACCGTTTAATAAAAAGAAGAAGAAGAGATATTATGCATAATATCATGTAATACTTTTATTAAATTGTATTAGATATCCATTTTTTTGCTGCGATCCCTCTAAGAACTTTTACTACTATGATATTTTTTGTGCTTCAATTTCAACTTGCCGTTATATCCTCCACCAACTGCTTCCTTTCTTACCCCTCAATTCTGCACTTGTCACATATACACTGCATGCCAGCAGTTTTCCGATTAAGATACTTAAAGCAGTTGAAGTTAATTATCATTTGGCATCTAGACATCATAAATTCTACTGGCCTCCACACGGATCATTTACTGATAGATGAATTAGCGGCAAAGAGGTTTTGGATGTTTTGGCGTTCTGCTTTGACGCAACGGCTGAGATCATACATGAAAAGATGCATTCGTGATAGAGAGGTAAGTCCCATGTGTTCGAAATCATGGGCCAAGGTACTATCAATTTATATTTCACACAAAATTATGTTTGCACTAAGCCGGGGTCTCACGGAAACAGCCTCCTTACTTTATACGAGTAGGGGCATGGTCTGCGTACATTTTACCCTCCCCAGACCCTGCTCTAAGCGGGATATAGTGGGTTTGTTTGGTTTGGTTTGGTTTATATTTTTTGTGCTTCACTCAGTTATATTTATATTATGATGTGTGCTTTTCAACCATTAAAAAAAATAAAGAAGTAAAAATAATTGCTGTTTATGTACAAGAACTCTTACTCCTCATATTCACAAAATTTATTGTTTTTATTAAAATATTAAAACAAAAACTCCGATTATTAAGAGTAAATTACAAAAATGTGGTTGGACTTTACACCAGTTTTTGCATTTTAATAGCTGAAATTTCAAATTTGTAATACACCGAACATTATCTTTATATTTCGAATAAGTGGCTAAGATCTTTTGTTAAGAACAAAACTACCTTTTGTTCTTTAAACAATGGCTTTTAGCCACCTTTTCCCTTTGGAAAAGTTAAAATGATATTTGACTACACTATTATAAATTTGAAATTCTGGTCACCAAAATACAAAAACTAGTAAAATTTTATTTTACAATTTACTCGATTGTTAACAAATTATCCAAATATTTATATATTCAAATTTTTGTCGATCCCAAAAATTATGTCCAGAAGTAAAGTAAATAAAAGGACGTGACAATAAATTTAAAAAGTTGTCCTAACACACACATCCTTTGATCTGAAATACAGGTGAAATGGAAAAATCAGTTGGTTGGATAATAAAGCCAGAAAGTAGTGAGAAAGATAAGAAGAGTAGCGTCTGAAAATATCGAAAGATCTAGTTGTTGGTTGGAGTGTTGTAGATACATTTTAAATGGAATACATGAGTGATAAAGAGACATATCAAATTAGCTGCAGTTGAAGACATTGACATTCTTCGTATAATTGTATTAATGTGAAGATTCACAAAGCAGGTGTCCACATTTATAGGACGGTTCCTGTTCACATTTATTCTCACCTTAACCACTGAACGATTTTTTAGGTGGATTTATTTATTGTGTGTTCTTCTCAAGTTTTAGATTGTCAGGGATTGTGTACTCAATGTGTTTGGGCTCAGAAGTGGATTACTTGTTGGTTGAAAGCCGTGGATTCACGCCATCTAAGGGTCCTGGGGTTGAGTTGTGCGCGTGTTCTTGTCTCTACTGATACGTGAACTCTCGACCTTTAAACAGACGTGTGATATTTTTGAAGTAAGGGTCCGCAAGAAGTATATTAGTTAGTGTAAAGTATTTTATGTGAGATCCGGATCCATGACACAGTCACGTCAGTAGTAGCATATGTTCAACGGAACAAAGTGCTGGACAACTTGATCCTAAAAAATTATCTTATTCTAAGTTTTCTATGTTCAGCGTCTTTTTTCCGTTGGACATATACTATTATCATTCTTATATTCTGGACCAATTGTCTTTTATGTGATAGATAAAGCAGTTAACACATTTTAATTCACCCTTCCGGAGATTTTGTGTTTTCTGGACATTTTAATATTTTATTCCTCTAAAAAGTTTTACTTGCATAAGTCTTCTGAAAGTGAGATTGTGTTATTTTGAACTTATTATCTTTATCCTAATTGGATGATTAGAAAGATAGGCTATTCCAATAGTCAAGAAAAAGGCACCATCTTAATTTCACATCATGTGAATAAAATGAGATTTACAGCTTTCTGGTTTATGTCAAGGCTCAAATGACTTGCATGAATACTGAGCTTTTCTACTTTACACCAGCATGAATACTGAGTTTGCCTAATTTGGACAGTACCAAGATAGTGAAACAGCCCGCAAGGGTTGGTTCAGCTGGTTAAAAGAGGGGACTTGTATCGCAGTGCGCACGGGTGCTGTCATTTCTTTTTGGTGAAGCAGAAGAACATTAGGGCCTTGTAGCAGATCAAGCTGTAATTTTGTAAATGTTTATAGGAAAATGTATGTCCAGAAGCGTCCATCGTCATTCTGTAACTAAGGTGCAGTATTCACAAAAATCTATACCTGTCAAATGGCAGAAACTTATAAACATTGCAAAGTAATATTTTAGTAAAGAATGTGATGCATTTGTTCAAGGCATGATGCATCTAGCCTAAATTCAAATGAGCAATCACCTCCTATAGGTTCAAATGAGTTTTAACCTATGCTGGAATCGGCTCAGGAGCATCAACTAAACGCTCCATTGTCTGAAGCTGATCATACGGAGCAATCTGCATCATTTTGATATGAATAGTTAGTTGCAATAGTATTTAGTCTGTAAACATAAAGTGCTAGGTGTTCAAAGCTTTGCACAAGATGTATTTAAATAGTTTTGTTGGGCATTGCTAGTCAAGATGAACCTGACTGAAACCGTCTGGCCATGTTATTGATACAGCATAGTTCCCCATTGGCCGAATTTCCTCAGGTTCAATGTCTTCTGGAACATCATTATACTGCAGTTTCTGCTCCCCAGTCCATTCATCCTATTCCAAGAAAATATTAATTTATAAGTATCCAACTCTATACAAATATTAAACGAAATAATATGCTCTTAAAGTTTGAACAACGGATTACTCCCTTTTCCAAAGGTAAAATAGTCTAATTTACAAGAGAAGTAAAATTCTGAAATGTTTAAGTTTTTTTTTTCCTATCAATTATCTTTGAACTTCCTTGGATTACAACTTATATCTGCCTTGTCAGATGCCAAGACAAAAAAGCTATGTCATGCATATGTTTAACCATTAACCTTAAACTAGATAACATGCAATCAAGAGAACCGTTAGCATGCCATACTTTTATCACCAATGATAACATGCAATTAAGAGATTAATGTACGCACCACACTCTGGGCAGATCTGTCGTTTCGTCTTACAGTAGCAGGATCTAGAAGGAACACTTCATTGGAATTGGGTAATTTCACCATGATTGCCCTGATAGTGGCATCGTATGTTACAGCTGTTGACACTGGGAACAAGAATATGATGAGTTGCATCAGGAAAACATCATAGCAGTGACAAAATGACAGAGTGAAATGGAAGCTAAATTATGGCAGCCTAAACTCCAGATTGCAGAACATATTTAGGAATTTAATTATTCCCGATTGCCTTGGCATTTTATACATGTTGCAATTTCAAAGGAACTTGAACAGTCTCAAGATTTTCCAAAACACTAGGCATTCAAGTAAGTGTAGTAGAAACGTATCATGCATTAGGCAATCAATATTAAATTGTCAAGCATAGATTAGCTCACCTTGTTGGCGGATCTTAGCACACTGTTGCACCACACAAACTCCTAGGTTTTGGAATGTATCTGCAACCTCCCCTTGCGGGTCAGATACTACTTCAGGAATCCCACTGTCCCCGGAAGCAGAAAGCTGAAAATGGTGTGTATTAAGTTTTTCATCCGAAGTATATATTAGCTACTAGATGGAAATGCATATAGAACATGGTATGGAGTTCAAAATATAGATATATGTCATTAAATTTTCTTCAAGGAAGTATTTGCTCCAGCGAAAAACACCAAAATAATTCTGGTTTTTGAGATTGCAGCATGACTAAAATAGAGGACAGTTAATTTTTACAATTATCACAAAGAAATGATCCTGGTCAGTACTTATAGATGTTATGGGCGAAAACAAAAGAACTAAATTTAAATCTCTGTCGCGCTTCTTTGCACCTTGTTTTTAAGGATGGTAACTTGCACACTATAGTAAACTAGAAATAAATAAATAATCAACTGGGCAAAAAGAGAACATGATAAACTAAATGGAAAGAAGGACGAAGAAGCCATCCGATTAAACTGAGAAAAATGATAATGCAACAGAGATTAAAGTAAGAAGATAGAACTCACAGTTGGTCTAATAGGTAGGTCAAAGAGATGTGGGATCCCAAATTGCTCGACAACCTACAAAGACAAAAGTATCAGAGTGGTCAAAGAAATTCCTATTTTGGGACTTTCTCTTAAGTTCCATGAATATACTTATAGTTTCAAAAATGGCAAATCAATTTAGAATTGATAAAAAGTTTTAGTCCACCTAACAAAAAGTGTGAAAAAGAATGTAAAGAGACAATGTAACACAATCATACCTGAGAGCCTGATCCTCTTCCAAATGGGTAAAAGCGTTTTCCATCAGCATCAAAATGGCACATGTTCTCAACTACTGCTATGCATGGGACCTGTAGATATAAGCATACGAAGAGTATTTAGTACAAGTGGCATGATACTTCTGTTGCATATACCTGATATTCTGCAAATTGTTCCTATCATATTGGATTTAGTAATTTAGTCTTTGTCACCGCAATTCAACTTCAAGAAAATGGTAGGTAAGATACATACGAACCTTTAGCTTAGAAAACATCCGAACTCCTTTAGCAACATCAATAAATGCTAGCTTCTGGGGAGTAGTAACAATAACAGCAGCGCTTAATGGAGCCACCTGAAAATTATATTTATTCCCCATTAGGATGAATATAACGAACCTCAGAATGTGCAAGGATTAAACAGGTAGCTTGTGAAAGCGGCTGCTTATTAATACTAATACATATTGCTTAAAAAAAAAATTTAAGTTTCTTAAGTGAAATTTTGTTGCAAATATAACCATGGACAATAAGGTGCAGAACCTGGCATAAGGTAAGCTGAATATCACCAGTTCCAGGAGGCATGTCGATGATAAGGTAGTCCAGCTCTCCCCTACAAATTGCAAATTTAGATCATAATATTTGAGTTAATAAGCATAATTATGTTACTTCAAGAAATTTCTTAATTTTCTCTCAATGTGTCGATAAGAAATGGCTGCTAAGAAAAGTTCACTTTTTGTACATTAAACAGAATTGAGTTGGGTAATCTTGAAGGAAAGTTATCAACAATAACTCCACAAAAGATGAAGTAAAAAATAATGTCAAATTAACACACAATAGTGTGCATCTTGCAAATACAGTTCAGAAAATATACATGAACAGAGGTTATGAATATCAAGGAAGAAAAAAGAGATTCCAGTGATTTTTTTATAAAGAGATGAAATATGTGGAGCACATTAATAAAATGTCACTCCAACTTTCTTTATTCTTAAAATACTGCCAACCTGTAATGAGAATAAAATATATGGATCAAACTTTCATTAATTCGCTTATGCAGCTTCATTATCTAGTTCTCTTGTTTTTTTGAAGCTATACTGAAATAATGTTATAATTTCTATTGGTTCGATTTAATATACACTTTCAGTACGTGTTAGAAGGCATGTATAGATATCCAAGGTAAATAAATAATTTAAAGGAGTATATATATTAATGTTAAAAAGGAATCTAATTCGACAGAAGCATGTCATACCATTCAGCAGTAGTTAGCAATTGGTTGATAACACCAGAAACCATTGGACCTCGCATTATTGCACGCCCTTTTCCAGCAAACCCGAAAGAAACTAACTTTACTCCCATGTATTCTGTTGGAATAATTGTTTGCGTCTCTGGGTCCTAAGGAAAAAGTCGAGTGATCATGTGTTTTATTGCAACAATTCAGTAATTGCAGGAACTATTTATTTAACTTCAAAGCTTACCATCTCAAGCAGCCGATTTTCAGGAGATACCATTGTTGGTAGGCTTGGCCCATAGACATCAGCATCGAATATACCAACTCTTGCACCCATACCAGCCAAAGTGTATGCTAGGTTCACAGCTACTGTTGATTTTCCCACGCCTCCCTACACACAAGTAAGATAAGTAACAGATGGATTACGAAATTAGAAGTTTAAAAATATTTTTTTAGATGCCAATGTGATGGATAAGTATCTCATCAGTAATCAATTATATAGTTAAAAGTTTGATAAATATTTCTTTAAGCAAGATAGTCCATTAACCTAAGATATCAATAAGACCGAATAAATATCTTCATTACCCTTTGTTGTGTAATTAGTTTTCCTACAAGATTCGGCTGATTTTAGGTGACTAGTGTGCACTCAGATCATCACTCTACAATATGTGCTTCTAGTGGCAAAACAAAACTTATTTAGTAGTCCAAAGAGAACTGAGGACTGTATTAGGTACTCATGCCTGCAGAAAGAGATTGCAGAAATTTTTTACCTTGCAACTTGAAACTGCCACTATGTTTGATATTTTTTGCAGTCCCATTGGAAGCTGATCAGCATAAACAGGTCTTGCTGGTTGGGCTGACATTGTAACTTCAACCTTTTTAACCCAGGGAAGTGCTGCAACCACCTCGTTAGCCTGCTGTTCGAACTACAAAGATGGAGAGGGAGAGAATTGGAAACTCACAACTTGTACATCATTTAAAGATTAAATTGAGCTATAACCTCACAAAAGGACATGTATAAGTTTTAAAATAAAAAACATTTATTGTTTTACTAATATAAGAATAAAACTCTGAAAATTTAATTGAATAATCGGCTATGTATAATTTGGCAAAAAGTAAATTTTTTAAAAATTCCTGGAATGATATTCACTACTGACAGGATTGTAGAATAATGGAATGATTAAAGGACACAAACCCCTTTTCTGTAGGTAACTTACTCAAACCATTAACTGAAAGACGAAATTTACACTAGAAACATAGATGCGCTCTTGATCAAACAATGGTATTGTGATTCATTTACCATGTCCTTGATTGGACATGCTGGTGTAGTGAGCTCTAACCGAAACGAAACCTGAGATAGAAATTTGAATGAGATTATAAAACTTTACATATAAGTCATGGAACTCATCACACCAATGTTCTAGAACACCTCTCCTGAAGCTTCGTCAACACAAAGGTCCTTCACAAATCCGCAGGAAACAATGTCAGTTTGAAAATCTGGATCAATTATCTGAGACAAGGCATTCAGTACATCCTTATCTGCTGTTTGAGTTGATGCTGCAGAAAGAAGCAACACATATGTGAGTATTCACAAACGAAGAAGTAGAATGAATATATATTTAAGAAACTTCTTTACTAGTAGCATAGAACAATATGACTTGGGAAAGACAAAGAGGACGAAGAAATGCTGTAAAGGATAATAAACAGTTTTGCAATTTGGCCATAGCAAAGAAAGAGGTTGGTAGTTTGAGCAGTGCCTGTTAATATCTATCATCCTGTTAAATTTAGAGCTTTATTATAGGAAAAAATTGAATGAAACAAAACATAAAATGGCTATCAAAAACAATTTACTGAATATGCTCATGTGCAAAACCTAAATTTAACTCTACAGGCAAATGTGAAAGGAAATGATTCGAGTTTCTACCTATTGCAGATATTCTTGAGAACGTAAACTGTTAGAAAAACATTAAAGATAAATGATCCAGTTGAGCACATCATCTAACATTTTATGCTTTAATTGGTTAGATGGAATAAATTTAGGTGTGACTGGAATGGAACTTGTAATTTTAATGTTGTGGACACATTGGCTGTGGAAGGAGCATGGTGCTGATTAACAAGTGTGAGGGAAGTACTTACCCTACGAGCCAATTTTAAGCTTGAGATAGACCTAATACCACCCAGACCATTTCTCCCTACGCTCAATTAAGACAAATTTAAACCAAAACTTCATCCCTCAAAATCTGGGGATAAATACCTCACTCCTGCTTGTACTCATTTTCTTTGCAAACCTGAAAAAATCTGAGCATGAAAAATTGCCCTTCTTTCAATCCCCTATTTCACATTTAACTTTATTCAATAGTTCACATTTCATTCTTCTAACTAATTGGATCATTAGAATTTTAGGAAGATACCCTTCCCCTTTCCGATAAAGAGGTCAAGGTTTCAATTTTGAGTGAACTCACATTTCAAATTGACCACAAAAATTAAACAAAGATCTACAAAAGCTGTTATTTCACGATTCTACATCCTAATATAATCATACCTCCACTACCACACATTAGTAAAGCATTAATTGCTCAACACAAACTACAATTCAAAAAATTAAGCTAATTACTCGGGTGATCATGCATTTCATAATAAAACACACAAATCGCAGATAATTAATCAAATCAAGAACTTAAAAAATATATGAAAACAGACTAACTGACAATCTTAAGTAAGCCTTAACTAACCACTAACTAACTACTCCCTCGGCCCCCCTGAATTGTATATATTGGGGGACGGGGACGCAACACTCACTTTTACTTAATGTTTGAGCAGTGAAAAAAAAAAACGTATAGAAATGAGTGAGACGGAGGGAGTAACTAATTAACTCAACTAACCTTGAACATCAGATGCAGCAGCACCAATCTTACCAGAAACTTCCCGCCAACACCTCGATAAACCCGAAGTCCTCACATGATGCTTATGCAACTTAACAGACTTGTTAACACTAAACGAGACACATGATTCACTTGCACTAGTTCCTGCAAGAACAAAAAAAGGTTCACTCCAAGTTATTACCACTTGCACATGAAAAACATAGTTAAACAGACAAGAATGGAGACAAGACCTTTAGTGTGATGTGATTTGCAGGCATGAAAAGAGAGATAGAGTGAAGTGGGTGCTTCAAGAACTCGCATCATCTTGTAAGAGAATGATGAGAGTGTTTATGCACCTCTCATATTTTGATAGAGTGCTCACCTTTTTTATGTTATTATTTTTGAATCTTGGCTGTAACGACGGCGTTTTGTTGCCTTTTGAGTCTGGGTAACGGTAATTGTTGGAAGAAATTTACTGCACCTAGGGGTGTAAACGAGCCGAGCCGAGTCGAACACTGCCAGGCTCGGCTCGAGCTCGACTGAAAAGTTCGGGGCTCGAGCTCGAGTTCGAGTTCGACCGAGCCTTTAATTTCAAGCTCGAAGCTCGGCTCGTAAATAGTTCGATAAGCTCGAGTTCCGCTCGAAAGCTCGAATCGAGTTACCAAATATTGACAAAAACTCGAAATATGATCGGTTCGACTCGAGTTCGATTTGAACAAATATATAAATTATAAATAAAATATTGAATATATTTGTAAAAATATATTTATAATAAAAAAATTAAAAAATAATAGAGGCTCGATAAGGCTCGCGAACCTTACGAACCGAGTAATTTGAAGCTCGAGCTCGGCTCGGTAAAACATTCGAATAGCTCGAGCTCGAGCTCGGCTCGATTATTACCGAATCAAATTCGAATATTTTCCGAGCCGAACTCGAGTAGCTCACGAATAGTTTGGTTTGTTTGCACCCCTAACTGCACCTGGAGGGTAAGTATTCGTTAAGACTGTACAATAAAATAATGATCGTATATTCTAAAATTTGGTTTATATATTTTAAAGGAAGGTATTGTTCCAGAGATTAGTGATAAATCATGAATTTTTTTTGACAGAGTGATAAATCATGATTAATCATTGTTCTCTGATTTATTGAACTAATTAAATATATGATTATTCAATTAATTATCTGATTAACCCTTATTTCGAATTTTTATTGACTAAATTTGATTCACACGCTTTTGACAACACGAGGACAAAACAATACAAGAAATTTGCAATTTTTTTCCTTATTTTCTTACTGAAAAAATCTTTAGGAAAATGCATATTTTTTCTTTTTTCTATTTAAAAAAACAATCTGGAGCATTTTGGACATGGCTAGTCATTATTATAAAAAAAAATAAGGACTTATTTCAGATTTTTTTTATATGTATGTAATTTGTTTAAATATAACACATCTAATAGATGTTTAATATTCTTTATATATGTACAAATAAGTCATATATTTCAGAAAGAAGTATATATTTATATTATTTTATAAAAAATAAAAGACTTATTAATAGGCCGAACGGGATCATTACAAGCAAAGCGAAATTGGACCACTGGAAAAATTTTAAACAATGTCAGCAAATAGTAGTAGTAGGCAGAATACCAACCATAGACAAGTATTCTAAAGCAATTATCTCACAGGAATCATCTTACAGAAAGCTAAGATCATAACTGAAACAACGAGAAATGTACCTGCAAACTTTTCCAGTCATAAAAATAAGTTACCTCGATACAAACTTTGGTCACAAATCAGCATACCAAAGCTTCTGGCCAAGGCAAATCTAAGCTCCATGTAAACATAGAATAATATGGTAAGATAGGCAAGAAAATTACCAAGAATGTTTTATCGATTTTTCCCATCGATGCAACTTCGTTTAATTAAAAATAAACCGAAATAATATTCCATCCCTAGGAAATGTACGATATAAAATGACAGGAGTAATAATGAAACTCCAAGTCTATAACAGAAAATAAAGGGTAACGAATTGCCTGTGCAAATAACAGGCAAACAGACCAACATGAGTTTATAAGAGAGGACGAATTGCCTGCAATAACAGGCAGACCAACCAACAGGCGTTTATAAGAGAGGATGGCAAAAGGATCAGATTTAAGTAGACCTCTCTTCATTCATTCTGAATTTAGTGCCACAGCTTACTGCAGAAACCATTTCTACGCTTCTTGCTGGACACGACATCTGAAAAGGAATCGAGCAACTGTCCTGCCAAGCTACTTGGATCATCAACAAGAGTTTGAACAAAGGTGTCCACAACTCTACGTTCCTGCTCACTTGACCTTAAACTATACCATGTCAGCAGTTTCAACCTGAACTCTGGTTTGATATGACCTTGACATTCTAGCCACCGTATTATTCGAACACAGTACTCAAAGTTCTCGCCCAAAGACCCTGATGCGGCGTGGAGCCCACAAGGCGATCCATTAACCAGAGTGCTATCACAATCATGTAACTCTTCATTTGCAGTAGCAGCCCTCTTCTTGTTCATTTTTCCTTTGGAGTCCACAGCAGAAACATCCCCATTGGGTCTGTGGCTCCAATTTTGTGAGTCTCCACTACCATGTGACTTCTCTACATCATTTCTCTGATTATCACGCGAGACCTCATCACCAACTGGCTCAACCCTTCCCAGAGCAATAACATTATCTTCATCCTTGGACTCAACCAGAGGGGTCAACTCTTCATTTAAATCAGGTACAGAAGCAACATTCAGATCAAGCTCACACGAGACACGTGGTAGTGGATCATGTACAGGTTGAGGGTTAGGCTCTTTAACTCCAGGGCAATTTTCTATTCTCTCACCAGAAAGCTCATTGAGGCAGCCCTGCTCCTGAGATGATGCAATCTGCAATACCTTCCCAAGATCACGGACCTGAAATCCTGAATTAGATTCCACCTCTGCTCCAGTCTTGTGCTTTGTGCCCACATTTGTATCTGCTACACCCTGCAAACTCTCTTTTATATTATTTACTCCAACAGAGCTGGGAGTCTTTCCGATAACCTCCACACTCTTGGTGAAGCACTTTGCCTCAGAGTGTCCCATGTCACCAGTTTCTGTGTATGATACTACTCGAAAGGAATACTCCGTGCAAGGAAGCAAATTTGAAATGCGAACCCTCTTTTGAGATTTTAAAATTCTACAAGTAGGTTCCTCTGAGTGTGACTCTTCTCTAGTCTTACAATACCAAAGTTTGTAGCCCTTGATGTCTTCTAAAGAAGAGGTAGGCAGCTCTATAAGCAAAACTACAATTGAAGTAGATTCTATTTCTTTAAACAGAACTTTGCAAGCTGCCGGTAGTGAACCCTCTGATGGACAATAGAAGGGATTAAAAAATTAGAAGGGCGGGGGAGGGGGGAGGCTTTTATTTATTTTTAGTCTTTTGTGATCAATCAAGGGATGTAATAAACAAAATTGATTGAAATAAGAAAGATATAGGCTAATAGCCTACCTCTACGACTAGGATCTGCCTTTGAAGCTGCAGCCAACCATTCATCTGCTTTCTCAATTGCAGTAGAGCAAAGGGCCTGTACATCACTAGCGACAGAAAGTCTGCTAACAATGTATCTTGCCATCTTAGTTGAAATACCCTTTGCTGGACCCAATTCAGTATCAAGTTTCACCTTAATGCTAGCTACAATTTCATGGAGTTCTTTGAACCTAGAAGTCCCATCTAAGAGCCTGTAGCTCATACTTATCCTGAAATAGAGGACGTCGACACGTCGTGCGTCCTTAGCGATAAGAAGTTGCTTCCTCCAACAACTGCCACAGTAAAAGCTGATTAGTATCTCACTCGCATGTAGACACAGTTTTGCGCAGCATTAATGTAACTAATACAACTGAAATATCAAAATACCATATCGTGACCAAAATTTTCTCCTGCAAAGAAGTTGCACATGAGAAGTTGCCTATGAAAGACGATTTACCTTTTCAAGACTGCTAGTGTTTGCAATAATTTATAATAAAAGATAAAAAATCATCAGGAGGCAAAGAAGAATATATTGCAACTCTAGTATAGAACACCAATATACAGTACAACTGTACAAGCACATTTGTACACAACTAAAAGAAGCAGCTTACCCTAGTATTCCCGAAATTTTTCCGCAAGATGCACAACAGTAGCTCCCATCTAGCTTCACCACTTGCCCGATATCAGCAACCCCCGCCTTTCGACTTTGGAGGGCACATTCAACGTGGCAAGATAAGCCACACGAGTCTCCTTCACCAGATTCAGACATGCATTCCAGCCAAAGACTTGGATCTTTATTGTCATCAAATGAATGACAGATAGAACATGAGCACCTCTTGCAGAATGCATCATCAGATAAAGTAGCTCGGCATGCAGGATTTTGACAGATCAATGAAGTTGGAATTAAAGCAGGACACTTCTCTGTAGCCTCAGGAAATCGAGAGGGATTTTTAGCCTTTCTGGATTGCTTCCTAGAAGCCTGACCATTTGGAGCAAATGATGGTTTTTTAACCTCCTGGTTCTTCCAATGTTTTTTACTTGCCTTAGGAACTTGGTCAGGCATTTTGCACACTGACAAAGCAGAGTTTTGCTTTTCCTTTTCTAAGAGATTAGGAAGAAGATCCTTTTCTTGACCCAAATTCAATGACTCTTGAAGAGGGTCTGGACTTCTTGAAGCATCATCTGAGAGTCCATTTTTCTCTGGAGTGCTTTGCACACTGGAAGAAATGCTTCGAACACCTGAAGCTAAGATAAGATTTGGAACATGTAAAAAGGGTGAGAAACTAGTAGGCATTGGCTCATTCATTCAAAAACATTATGTTCTTGCTTACATAGCAGTTTTATAAGCAACTACAGATGGCTCCTTTGTAAACTTTAATTGTAAAACTAAGAATCTAAGATCTGGCAAATAGCATGCAACTAGCTCTTTTTCATCCATTATCCTATAGTTCATCTCATCACATTTGTCCCCCAAAATCTTCTCTAATTCTATCTATATTATTTACAAATCATAGGCAGCAGAACAGGATAATGAAAAGGGTCAACCAAATGAGAAATAATAGGTTGATAACTATAACTGCTCAAGCTGAAATCAAAATCGAGAAACAAATCAGAAATCAAGGATGCACTAGCATATAAAAGGTAGGGTATCGATGTATGTTTACTAAACATGTTGTTCCTTAAAAGGGTGCCCGAGTTGAACTAATATCTATGTTAAATAATTTGGGAGCAGATACACAAAATCAAAGGTAATTAATCATATCTGACAAAAAAGAAAAGAAAAAGGTAATTAATCATAGAAATACTATTGCCAACTTTTGTTGCCTGCTTTGCTTGATCAAGTAGGATGCTATATAAAAATAGGGCTTTACCAGATATGCACAACAAACCATGTTAACAATCTGATCTGAAAGTTTGCCAAATTTCATAAACCAGATGCTGCATTTTATATACCTACGGGCTACCGAAATTTATGAACTGATCTCCTATAACTAAATTAAAAGAAGTGAAACTAGAAATACAGTCAATATTAGACAAATAATTTGTAAACGTAATCACATCAAGAATTTGCAAATATTGAGCAGATGTACACGAAGAGAGTAGTTAGAAAACAGAACAAGCTATATTTCCATTAGAAAAAGAAAAACTAATATTATCTTATCAAAGCGAAAGAGGAATAACAGCATTCTACATGATCAGATCTGTGTATTAGAAGACAAATCAACTCAAAATACAAAGAGATCTGTTTTTCAACCAGGAAAAATTAATAAACATATATTACCAACAAAATATGATAAAAAAGCCATACAATTGGAAACTTTTTCCACCATGAACGAGTCAAAGAGATCAATTCTCCCAGATGAATTTGGGCAAAAGAAAAGGAAGAGTACCCGGAGGAATCATCGCCTTTGTAGAAAGCACAGAAAATATCGGTAAGGGGAAAAATAAGCTGCGCTAGGTATTCTGAACTTCCTCTAGAACTTGGACTTTGTTTGGTTGAATTTATACTAGTGAGAAATAGTGGACTTGGGCATTCATAGAATTTTTTTCAATAATTAGAATTGCGTCATATTGGATTGCATCAAATTCTCTTCAAATTGGGCTAAAGGTTATGATGGATAATTCTAGAAATAGGCCCTAAAGTTTATGGATCCACATGTAAAAGCCTCAAACTCGGTCTTTTGGCAATAATCGACATTTGAGTAAATAAAACTCACAAGTTACCTTTCAAAACTAAATAATATTGCAAATTAATACAAAATAATAGAAAAATCTAAGAGCGACAACCTCTATTTTATATGGCACAATGATAAAAAGTTACTACACAAGTTTGTCTTTAAACTTGTCTACTTTCAAGGAGGGCGAAATAAGTTGCCATCTAAGCACTACTAAATACTGTAAAACGCTTAGTAACATCAAGGATAACAACCTGGCTAATACTAAGTTGCATTATAATGCAGGGTTTATATAGCCAGAATTAAGATTTTTCTGGAAGACCATAATATATTAGCACGAGTTCATCCAGATCAACCAGATGATTGTGGTAAATTATCAGTCCACACTTTCTCATGATTTCGTCAGTACCCACTAAATATCATTTTAATTATTCCATTTATTCTGCATGGACAGCATCACAACACCAAATATAATACATCTATTAGCCTTGAAGAAACCAAAGTACAAAACAAAAGCAAAAAAGATCTGAAAAAAAAAAAAAATCAGTTGTACTTGTGTAACTTAAACATGTGACAAAACCCCATGGAGAGTAATCAAAGTCGGAAACAATCCATCTCTAGGAACCCATGTATGTCCATATTACATTTCTAAACACTCATTGCCATATTTGATGGAAATCAATGTAATGATTCCAAACGACATGAATAAATTTATTAGCAGCAGCCTGGTCCTGCATACAGACCTAGTAAATTGGCTACACCAGTACCGACTAGCATTGCGTTTCTAAGTCAATACTCAATAAGCAAATACTAAACCAGTAATGCATTTGAAGTTGAAAGCAACTGAATATATCAGTAACACTGCTTAAGGAAAGTTTGTAACAACTGCTAGTACACGAAATATTAGTCTTTCGTTGTAGTAATCTGAAAACCTAATCATACAAAATGGTGTGTGCTTGCATTTATATGTAAAACATGCTGCGACATGGGCTCTATTGTATTGTTACTATTGCACAACTAAATTCAGCAAGTACAAGGCATAACAGAGGTCTTAAATATCAAAAGTCGTACCATGAATCAATGGTGTCATTTCTCACAACCATCACATTCCTCTTACTGCTATACAAACTTATCAGTTCATCTACTATAATGAGAATAAATAATGATTCTAAACCTTACATTATTATATTCGATATAAGGAACTAGATTACTCACTATTAACACCACAATTCACATATATCCACAACCTCTTTAAGCGGCATAGCCCCATACATTGTTATAGTACGGCCACAGAAATGACTAAAAATGCACTGAGGCTCATTCCTATGATCACAATGCAAAACTAATTCATCAATCGTCATATTTAGTGCAAACCGGACATACATATATACATTCAGCAACTACAGGGCATAACAGAGCTCCCAATTTGTTCCAAGGCAATGCCAAACTACATCAAAACATGCTTAGAAATTTGACCAAAATAAAATCGAATTATCACAACAATTATCCTCTTATTTCTCCAAAAAAAAGAACAAGTTCAGCATGGAGTTACCATTACCCGGAAAGAGATGAAATGCTCAATAAAGATACTAACTTCTCAATTTTTACGAAAAGGCTGCTTTAAATCCGGAACTCTTCACATACTCAAAAACACAAAATATTAAAATTTGTCATACAACTCGTACCACGAAACAACGATATCTACTTTGCGAAACATAAAAATCACGTTTCCCATATACGGAAACAATTCTCAAGAATAAATTCCTAATCTTACAGCAATTATATTCCATATACAAAACTAACATCAATTACTCCCAGCATCACACATATTTACAACATGTCCTAGCACCACACATTGTACTAATACAACTTTAGTATCAATTAAAACACATCAAGAATCAATTCTACGATCACAAGGCAACCCAATTCATCAAACAATTCACACATAAACATACACAAATTCTATAGAAAAAGCACAAGAAACACCAAGTGTCAACACAGATAATGCATACCAACACAATTCATAAAACAAAAATTGACAGATCTGGGCAGGCATACAATCACTTAACAAACCATAAAACAACACAACAACATACTATAAACACATGTACATGTCCCTCTGCAAACATAAACATGAACATACGAAAAGGAGTTAAGATAGAACCTGGGAGTAATGTGAAAGGGAACGAGTTCAAGTTAGGGTTACTATAAATAGCAATATCACAACATATGTATGTATATACCTAAGCATATGTTGTAATAAGGAGATGGGGTTGTCTGAAATCTGAAAGAGCTTGTGGGTTTTTGGTGGGTGTGAATTTGAGGTGAAAATAAGAGAGGAATGAGAGTCACGCGCTGGGGGAGCGCGTGGGGAGGACTTGGTTGATGGTGTGTATAAAGTACATGTAAATAAATCAGAGGGTGTTGTGTCTGGTGAAAGTGTTAAGTATTATGGTACGACAGACTTGTCTAGACTAGGGTAGGGTAGGGTGGCTGTTTGGATACGTTGTGTGTACCAACTCTCTGGCCCCTGTACTTACTTTTTCAGAAAGAAATAAAAAAAAGTTCGTTTTATCTGATTATTGTTAGTGTTTGATTAAAGAATTGTTTGTTTTTATTTGGTGGTGACACCATCATGCACTTATTTGTGTTGGTTCATGATGATGGCAGGGGACAGAAGATTATTCGAGAGATGGATTATATTTTCAAGTTATTTGTAGGTATGAGTTTAAGAAAATTTATTATTATGCACATGATTTTGGTGAATTCAGAGTGTGAAATTTATGGTACACGTTAAGTTTTGACGAGGACTTGGCTTTGATGTTTTGATTAGATACAAGAAAAGTCAGAGAAAGAGAGTAGAAGAGGCGTATTCAGCATGCAGCTGTGGAAAATTGGATACATGTTAATGTAGCATGAAATGGTTTAGAGAAATTGTCAAAAATTTGAGACTTAGAAGTTTGACCTACTTCCTCACGCACGTATGATAGCATACCTTCAGCGGGAAAAAATACTGGACAACTTAATTACCTAATTCTGGAATCTTTTACCCCCAATACGTTTTTTTCCATCAAACGTATGTTACTGTCATTCGTATGTTCGCAGTCGCTTATAAGAAAACAGGCTAGGTTAGACTTTTTTAAGCCGTAGAAGATACTTGACAGCTGCATCGCCATGATCTGAGAGTGCTGGTGAAGACATATCAGTATTTTGCCATTTTCACCTCTGCAATATCACTGATGACTTGCAGGGTTGCAGTAGGTGACTATGTCAAGTCATCTGGGTAACTTGTGCACTGTGGTTATGCCACAAAAGGAGGCCCAATTGGCTTTGATTATTTCAGCACACATTGTGATTAGAGACTCAGAGTCCAGATATGCAGGAGCAGACCAGCCCATATATCTAGCACCATCTTTATGCGTGACAGGCTGAGCCATGGATAAACCCTGAAGACAGACGAAACTAAAAGAAACTTCATGTGCATGGAAGTATATCACACACTGGGTCTGCACTCTGTCATCTAATCTAAACATATCTGTCACCTAACATGCAAAAACTTGCGTTGTTTTAGTTTAAGGTTAGCTTGTCAATAAATACATCTGCAAGACGATGAATTGGAGCATGGGTTCTGATTGTTGCACGTTAGATGGACTTACATCTAACAAGATGACTAGGTCTAGGGACGTAATCAGGCTGGAACTGACTTGCAGCCAGCTTGTCGGATCTATTCCTCCAAACAACACCCTCTTCCAGCTTGCTCATCTCCAGTCCCTCAACTTAAATTACAATGGTACATATGGAGTGTTACCTGAAGATATTTTTTACATACCCAACTCAAAACGGTTAAGTTTACGCTGTAACTCTAATCTCATTGTTATTTTACCGAAAGTTACTTGGAGGAGCAGACCAGCAGTGACATCCAGATTCTTACAAATTTTCAAATATTTGTATCTGGTGGAATACCTGATTCGATAGGCCATCTCAAGGCCTTAACTTTTTTGTCACTCACAGAATGCAATATTTTGGGACCAATATCAAAACCTATGGGCAACCTTACTCAACTTACTCGGTGGACCTCAGTTTTAATTTTAAGTCCTCATCTCCAAATACTTCGATAACTGTCTAACTGAAAAATCCCGGCACATTGCAGATCTGCACTATTTCTCAAAGAAAACAATTTGTATCTGTTAAACTATAGAAGATATCTATTAAATCTCGATGTAGACGAGTTTAAAATCATTTCAGGGATATGAAATCA
Source organism: Daucus carota subsp. sativus (assembly GCF_001625215.2). Classification (NCBI taxonomy): domain Eukaryota; kingdom Viridiplantae; phylum Streptophyta; class Magnoliopsida; order Apiales; family Apiaceae; genus Daucus; species Daucus carota. The sequence continues at coordinate 58,160,372 of NC_030383.2, read as the reverse complement.
CCTTGGAAAATAAATTAAAGCCAACAATGTGCTAAATGGAACCATTCCAAAATCATTTTTCAGACTTGTGAACCTCACCTGGGTAGACTTTTCCTCAAACAAATGTAGTGGTGTTTTTTGTCGAAAGGTTTTCACATCTTAAAAATTAAAAAAAAAAAAAAAATTATCTGTCAAACAACCAGATTGTGGGGGAGATAACTCAGTGGAATATTTCATTGTCTAATCTATATCTTTCCCACAACTTTTTGGCTGGTGGCCTTGAGCATCTCCCCTGGAACAACCTACAGTATCTCGATCTCCAGTATAACATGCTGAATGGATCATTGTCAGCATCCATATGCAATAGTTGGATTTTGTTCTTGAACCTGTTGAATAAGATTATAAGAAGCATAATAATAATATCTTTCTTTGCGTGGTCTCATCTTATCTTTTGACAAATTTAAAATTTCATCAGTCATTTCCTGATTCGACATCATCTCCAAACGCCTGATCACTGGCTAATTAGATAACAATTTTACGATCCAGATCTGCAAATTTATTCCAGCAGACATAAAAATTTACGCTATGGCAACATATTTCAAGATTTTGAGTCCTGCAAGACTTCTTCATAACTTTCATACAAGTACAGAGTAGCAGCTGTGGAGTTCACTTTCAGTACTGCAGTAGAAAAACCCTGATTGCATATTCATTTTTTCCCGGTAGTGAACGCCAAGATTATCACTGGTTTACAAGAGCGTATAGTAATATAATCGACCAGGTTCAAAGCGTAAGAAAGCAAAATACTGTAACATGATGCTTGTATATGGAAATTATCTCCAGTGGAGGGGGACTATGAGTTAAGATCAGGAAATAATTAAACTAGCTATTGTCTTTTGTCTCTGTCTGTGCACATGTCTGATATGTCAGATATGACTTTTATAATGCTATCAATTTGTTTAATCACATTGGCATCCCCTCCTCTATGAACTTGGAACTAAACACCACAAACTGAGATTAAAGGAAGAACATTTGTGATTTGATGAGGAAATTAAAAAGCTTTTAAATTATATTAGTATAGAATTGGTCTGCAGAAGGCTCAGGGTACCATATGTGCTACGTCTGAAAACTATGATCGTTTTGACTAGCCGTGTCACAGCTTGTTTCGCTGACTACCTGGAGGGAGTTAACAGCTGTGTGTTACTTTTCATTTCACACGGCGTGCTGCTTATTTTAAGTGATTAAACGTGTCCTCATGATACATAAACATTCATGATCTTCTAAAATTATATATACCATGTGCTCCTTTAATTATTATGGTTATCTCATCTCTGCAATGTATACTACCAAATTTACTTTAAATACGTATAGAAAAGTTTGAACTCTTTCAAGAAAAACTTATAGAGGTCAACACACAAATCTCAGACTTCGCATAAGGTAACAAGAAGTGCAGAAACTAAAAAAGCAACAATGTGGAAATGCATAGGGCTTTTCACAATCATGATACTGCTACTGTTCTTGCAGGATCATGTTGTTATTTCATCACCTTCTGCAGCTACTACACACTTGAGTCCGAACAGGCAAAAGCTTGCGCTGTTTCAGTTTAGGCTTAGCATGTCAATAGATAAATCTCCCGCTATTTGTTCTGATGGGACCACATCTAAGGTGATGAACTGGAGCCTGAGCTCTGATTGCTGTACGTGGGGTGGAGTGACCTGTAACCAGACGACTGGAGACGTGGTTGGACTGGACCTCCGTTGCAGCCAGCTTATAGGAGCCATCTTTCCCAACAGTACCCTCTTCCAACTCTCTTTTCTCCAGTTCATTTATTTAGATCATAATAACTTATATGGATTATTACCTGAAGAGATTTTCCACCTGCCTAACTTGCAAGTATTAAGTGTCTTCTACACCAATCTCACTGTTAGTTTACCAAAAAATAAGTGGGGGAGTAGCAGTAGTCTCCAGGCGCTTTATCTTGAACAAATAACCTTATCTGGAGGAATACCTGATTCAATAGGTTACCTCAAGTCCTTGAATCTTTTGTCACTCCCAAATTGCAGCATCGATGGGGAAATTCCAAAAGCCATTGGGAACCTTACTCAACTCACTAAGTTGGACCTCAGTTTAAATAATCTTACTGGCCTAATTCCTGATTCATTAGCAAATCTTCAAAACCTTACAGTCCTTTACCTTAATAACAACAAATTATCTGGTCACTTCCCTTCCTGTGTTGCCAACCTTCAACTACTCGAGGAGTTAATTCTGTCTACTAATTTACTCAGCGGACCACTTCCCTCCAACCTAACTGCACTCTCCCTACCGAACCTAACTAATCTCCAAATATTTGAAAACTTGCTGAACGGGACAATACCATCCTGGTTGTTTGATCTTCCATCCCTTTTCTTTTTGTCTATCGACTTTAATAGCTTCACAGGTCAGCTAAATGAGTTCAATGCCTCCAGGTTGGTGCTACAAGTTTTTACTTGTAGCAATAATTTGATAAATGGATCCATTCCAGAATCTTTTTTTGACCTTGTGAACCTCACCATGCTAGACTTGTCTTCAAACAATTTCAGTGGTGTCTTGGATATTGAAATGTTTTCTCACCTTGAATTCCTTGATAGACTTATTCTTTCATACAATAGTCTATCAGTAAGAGTTACAAATTCAAGCATGCTCCCTCCTCAGATTCAAACTTTGGGTTTGTCGTCCTGCAAGATCAAGGAGTTCACACATTTCTTTGGAACTGCAGAGAACCTCAGATATCTAGATTTATCAAACAACCAAATTCATGGGGAAATTCCTCAAGGTATTGGGGAGGCTAAATTTTATAATCTAGATCTTTCTGAAAACTTCTTATCTGGTGGCATTGAGAATCTTCCGTGGGCTTTCCTTGATTATCTAAATCTCCAGTCTAATATGCTTAATGGATCATTGCCTGCTTCCATCTGCAATTCGAGTTCTCTTGATGTTCTCAATTTGTCCCATAACAATTTGAGTGGTGTGCTTCCCACTTGTCCTTCCAGTTTAGACTACAGTCTTTCGGTGTTAGATGTAAGGGTTAACAGTATCAGAGGAAGTATTCCATCAGCTTTATCAAATTTTCGTAAGCTAAGAAGTTTAAATTTGTACAGGAATAAACTGGAAGGAAGAATACCTCCTTCTTTTGCAGAACTCGAATACCTAGAAGTTCTTGATCTTGGAAGTAATCAAATAAGCGATACCTTCCCACAATGGCTAGAAGCTCTTCAAAATCTCCAAGTTCTTAGTTTGAAATCAAATAAATTGCATGGTAGCATAAACAATGTGTCCAAGGTAGAACATCCATTTCCTAGCTTGAGAATCATTGACCTCTCCAACAATGAGTTTTCAGGTCCTCTGCCAGCAAAATATATTAAGAACTTCAAGGGTATGATGAATCGCGAAGTCAATACATTGGAAAAGAGATATATGGGAGATTCATACTACAGTGATACAGTTACCATGGTGATAAAAGGGGTACCAACTGAGTTTGTCAGGATTTTAACTGCATTCACAACAATTGATCTTTCGGAAAACAACTTTGAAGGAGAAATGCCTGAATTTATTGGAAATCTGAAGTCACTCCGAGACCTCAATTTATCTCACAATCATCTCTCTGGCCATGTACCATCCTTGATTGGAAAATTGTCGGTGCTAGAGTCATTAGACCTCTCCTTCAATCAACTTGTAGGAATTATTCCTCCAGAGCTTACATGTATATATACTCTTTCAAAGCTAAACCTCTCCTATAATTACCTTAGCGGTCATATTCCAGAAGGCGCTCAATTCCAAACATTTGATGAAGATAGCTATGGTGGAAACTTGGCTCTCTGTGGACGTCCATTGTCCAAAAGGTGCAATATTAAAGAGATTTCTGAGACTCAAGAAGACGCAGACGAGGATGATGATTACTTTTTTAGTGGTTTTACTTGGGAAGCTGTGACGATGGGATATGGTAGTGGCGTGGTGGTTGGATTCCTCATAGGATATGTGATTCTCAGAACTCGAGAACTAAAATGGTTAACAAGAATTACTGCTAAAAAATGGGGTCGCAAGGTCAGAAGTCTGGAGATTAGAAGATTTGCATAGAGATTAGGCTATATGAGTCGTTAACTTTTGTTGTCATTCCAAACTTGTAATGTAAATTCTCTGGTATTGGCTTTTAACTTCTAAGTTGTTTTACAGCAGTTTGATTCTGTTCTTGAATATACTCAATAAGAAGTTGCATACAAATATATTTGCCTTTCTTCTGTTACATTTTATTATTGGCAATTTAACATTTCATCGCACTTTCTTTAACTATTTAATAAATCCTGATAGTACCTTCCCAAGATGGCTAGCAGTCACCGGCCTCCCCCAGTTTATCTTCGTTCGTATAAGTAACTTGTTGCACGAACATAGAAACATTTTTGATATTGTAAGGTAATATCCGAAGAGACTTACCAAAAAAAGCTCAGAGTCAAAAACATAAGGGGGCAGGCCTACAGAGATTAAATAATAAACTTTGTACACACACACATCAATACTTGAAGGGCCAACATATTTTTTAAGGATCGCTCTCCTTGAGCCGATAATAGAAGGTTTAATTTATATGTAATATGTGTCTCATGGTCTGTTTACCGGTTATAATACTTAGCAATACCTTACCTTTCACAAATCCATGAATGAAGGAGGGGGTGCACTGTGCAAAGTATCAGCACTTAACACTGAGATTAAAGAAATGTTGCTTTTCACAGCCAATATGCTTTCTTATAAAATGACTGTTGTGAATGAACGCGAGATTTGTAGTGTTGAAATGGAAACTATGTCTAAAATTCTTTTGACTTGCTGTTTGCAGCTTCTTTTCTTGACTACTTTTTATGTTGCTTAAGGGAGGGCTGGAATGCAGTATGCCACTTTTATGCAATTAAACGTACCAGTGGAATTTATATTATAGAGATGCAGACTTGACTTAAAGATAACCAGTGGGATAGTAAAGCACTCGTTTTACTAAAATAAGATGCCACATGCTTCACCAACTATTCCATTCTATCCTATCATTGAGGCTGCCTGCTACTAAATTTGTTTTAAATACCGAGGTTTGAAATCTCTAATGAAAGATTAACACAGTAAACTCAAACGTTAAACCTTCAATTTTGTACACAGAGTCAGAAAGCTGCAATGTGGAGTCTGGGGCAATATACAATCATAAGTACATTGGTGCTGCTCTTGCAGCCTTATGTTGCTGTGTCATCACCTTCTGGAGCTACTACGCATTTGAGTCCTAACATGCAAAAACTTGCACTGTTTCAAATCAAGCAAAGCTTGTCAATAAATGCTTGTGATCATGTAATTTGTGTGGAAGAAAGACTTCCTTCGTATCCAAAGACAATGGATTGGAGCATGAATTCTGATTGCTGCAAGTGGAATGGAGTGACTTGTAACCAGACGACAGGCGACGTGATTGGACTGGACCTAAGTTGCAGCTGCCTTGAAGGATCCATACCTTCCAACAGCACCCTCTTCCAACTTTCTTATCTCCAGACCCTCAACTTTCGTGCCAATGATTTAAATGGAATATTACCCGAAAGAATTTTCCACCTACCCAACTTGAAACAATTAAATGCAGATGGCAACTTCAATCTGACTACTATTTTACCCAAAATAAATTGGGGCAGTCGTAGCAGTCTCCAGATGCTTTCCCTTCAAGAAACAACCATATCTGGGGGAATACCACATTCAGTAGGTTACCTCAAATCTGTAACCATCTTCTCACTTTCGAGTTGCAAAATCACTGGGCTGATCCCTAAATTCATTGGGAACCTTGCTCAACTTACTGAATTGAATTTGAACTACAATAATTTCAGTGGCCCAATTCCTGATTCATTTGCAAATCTTCAAAACCTAAAATACCTTTCTCTCAGAGATAACAAGATAAGTGGTCAGTTCCCCACTTGGGTTGCCAGCCTTACACAGCTCAAGTTCTTAGATCTGTCTGGTAATTTTTTAAGCAGACCCCTGCCCTCCAACCTAACTGCTAGGTGCCTTCCAAAACTAATGCTCCTCAACCTGTCGTATAACTTGTTCAACGGGACAATTCCATCTTGGTTGTTTGATCTTCCATCTATAACTCGCTTGTTTGTGGATCATAATGGCTTCACAGGTCAGCTAAATGAATTCAAGTCCTCTACCCTGCTAACTTTTAATTGTGCCAACAATTTACTAAGTGGCACCATTCCACAATCACTTTCTAAACTTGCCAGCCTGATTTCTTTTGATATTTCCTACAACAATTTCAGTGGTGTCGTAAAGATCACCACACTCAATCCGAATATAGTAGATTTGGGTTTGGCATCTTGCAAGATCATGAAGATCCCACATTACATTAGATCCTTAGAAAAGCTTCGATACCTAGATCTGTCAAACAACCAAATAGGTGGTGAAATACCTCAGTGGATTTGGAAGGGCTCTTTAAACCAACTAAATCTTTCTTACAACTACTTCAATGGTGGTCTTCAGCATCTACCCGAGAACAGACTGATATTTCTCAATCTCCAGCATAATAAACTCAAAGGATCATTGCCAGCCTCCATCTGTAACTCGAGCTCTCTTGAAGTTCTCAATTTGTCAAATAACAATTTAAGCGGAGTACTTCCTGTGTGTCCAAGAAGTTTAAACTACAGTCTTGCTGTCTTAGATTTGCGGATGAATAGAATAAGGGGCAGTCTTCCATCATCTTTATCAAATTTCCGTGAGCTCAAAAGTTTGAATCTATACGGAAATGAAGTGGAAGGAACAATTCCTCTCTCTTTTGCAAAATTTGATAACCTAGAAGTTCTAGATCTTGGAAGTAATCACCTAAAGGACACGTTCCCCCAGTGGCTAGAAGCTCTTCCAAATCTCCAAGTTCTTATCCTGAAATCAAACAAATTCCATAGTACCATAAACAGTCTCTCTAAGATACAGCACCCATTCCCTAGCCTGAGAATCATTGACCTCTCAAACAATGAGTTTTCAGGTCCTCTGCCAGCAAAATATATTGAAAATTTCAAGGGTATGATGAATGGTGATGCCAATAAAATCGAAAGTATTTATATGGGGAATTCTTATTATAGAGATACAGTGAAAATGGTCATCAAAGGAGTAGAGCTTGAATTTGTCAGGATTCTAACTGTGTTCACAACCATTAATCTATCGGGAAACAGCTTTGAAGGAGATATACCAGAATCTATTGGAAATTTGAAATCACTCCGACATCTCAATTTATCTCACAATCATCTCTCGGGCCATATATCATCCTTAATTGGAGAATTGTTCATGCTAGAGTCATTAGACCTCTCCTTTAACCGACTTGTAGGAGTTATTCCTCAAGAACTTGCAGGTATATATACTCTTTCACGTCTAAATCTCTCCCATAATGATCTTAACGGTCATATTCCAGTTGGAACTCAGTTCCAAACATTTGAAAATGATAGCTATGTTGGGAACTTGGCACTATGTGGACCTCCATTGTCCAAAAAGTGCAAAAGAGAGTTTATTGAGATGCAAGATGAAGAAGATGAGGATGCTGATTACTTTTTTAGTGGTTTTACGTGGGAAGCTGTGGTTATTGGATATGGCAGTGGAGTGGTGGTGGGATTTGCTGTCGGATACATCATGTTCAGGACACGAGATCCTAAATGGATAACAGGAATCATTATCAAAAAAATTGGCCTCAAGGTCAGAAGGTCTGAGATTCGAAGATTCTTCTGAAGATTAGGCTATTTGTGACTTTGATACACTTTTATTATTGCTGGTATGGAATCCTCTGGTTTTGGATTTTAGTTGTGTTTTTTACAATATCTGCATATTTTTTTTAACCTATTGAGCAAGTAGTGATTAAAATACCTGTTCTCTTCTGTCTCATACTCATCTTATCTTTCACAAATTTGTGAGATGAATTAAGTCACCATCTCCGAATCCCTCAACCACCAACAGATTCGAAATAGTGGCACATATACTGAATACGAGTTACCAACTGTTTATATTTGTACTAGTTCAAAACCTTCTTAATAAAATGTAGTGCCATTTCTGAACTCGAACTACAGAATTTACATGTTTTAATATCTGTAGTGCCACACGACTCCTTTAAAAGTTTCATTCAGGTACAATTATTGAGAATAGCAGCTGCAGAGTTTTTTATTGGTACTGCAGTAGATAAACTTTCAACTGGTAGTTTATGGTAGCAAATGCCACATTATTGCAGGTTTCCAAATTCCCGGATGATTTCACCAAAATAACCACATATTTCTAAAGGTGATAAATCTGTTGTCTAACTTTTGCTCGAATGCATCACTTATCTTTGATTGACAATTTATACTAAAGCTGGTGTAAACTGCACTGTGACCATAGTTGGATCATCTCTTCGGCTGACTTCTTAGACTTTACACTAAAATCTAATTAACCATTATTTCATTAAAACAGAAAAAGTAATATAATAATATACAGCAATAAGTGAAAATAATGCAGAAGGTGTATGACACGTCGGAAACCATAATTTTTCTCTCAGTCGTCGTGCTAAAGCTTGGTTTGTTGATTATTAGGGGTAGGTTAATGGCCACTGGTTACTCAAAATATTATACCACATGCTTTAATTTTTATCCAAGTCTTGGATAAACAAAACTCTGGCTTTGCTCAAAAGAAAAAGGTGATGGTCTAAACTTAATAAACCACATGCAATATTTAAAGGCAATCAATTTTATAAACAGATTTTTAAACCCTACAATGAAAAAACAATCAAGGTATACACAGTAATACTCAACATTAAATTTTCAAATATATCTAGAGAAACCAAGAGAGTTGCAATGTTCAAGGGGTTTTACACAAGCATAATAACGCTGCTGTTCTTGCAGCAGGCTGTATCATTACCTTCTGCAACTACTACACATATTTGTCTCAGTGTCAGTTTACCGGTTATAATACTCAGCGATACATCAATTTTCAAAAAATCTATGAATAAAGTAGGGGGTGAATTGTGCAAAGTATCAGCACCTAACACTGAAGTTAAGAAATGTTGCTTTTCACAGCTAATATGCTTTCTTATAAAATGACTGTTGTGAATGAACATAGAATTGAAATGTGATAACCATAAGTCTATAATCCTTTTGACTCGCCGTGTTGCAGCTTCCTTTCTTGACTACTTTTTATGTTGCTGAAGGGAGGGCTGGAATGCAGTATGCCATTTTCATGCGATTACACGTACCAGTGATATTTATATTATAGAGATGCAGACTTGACTTAAGTATAACCAGTGGGATAGTAAAGCACTCATTTTACTAAAATAAGATGCCACATGCTTCACCAACTATTCCATCTTTCCTATCATTGTGGCTGCCTGCTACCAATTTTGTTTTAAATACCGAGGTTTGAAATCTCTTATGAAAGATTATGACAGTGAACTCAAACATTAAACCTTCAAATTTATACACAGAGAGTCAGAAAGCTGCAATGTGGAGTTTGGGGCAATTCACAATCATAAGTACATTGCTTCTGTTCTTGCAGCATCATGTAGCTGTGTCATCACCCTCTGGAGCTACTACACATTTGAGTCCTAACATGCAAAAGCTTGCGCTGTTTCAAATCAAGCGAAGCTTGTCAATAAATGCTTGTGATCATGTAATTTGTGAGGAAGAAGGACTTCCTTCGTATCCAAAGACAATGGATTGGAGCATGAATTCTGATTGCTGCAAGTGGGATGGAGTGACTTGTAATCAGACGACAGGCGACGTGATTGGACTGGACCTGAGTTGCAGCTGCCTTGTAGGATCAATACCTTCCAACAGCACCCTCTTCCAACTTTCTTATCTCCAGAACCTCAACTTCCGTGCCAATGATTTAAATGGAATATTACCTGAAAGAATTTTCCACTTACCCAACTTGAAACAATTAAATGCAGATGGCAACTTCAATCTGACTACTATTTTACCCAAAATTAAGTGGGGCAGTAGTAGCAGTCTCCAGATGCTTTCCCTTCAAGAAACAACCATATCTGGAGGAATACCACATTCAGTAGGTTACCTCAAATCCTTAACCATCTTCTCACTTTCGAGTTGCAAAATCACTGGGCTGATCCCTAAATTAATTGGGAACCTTACTCAACTTACTGAATTGGATTTTGACTTCAATGACTTCAGTGGCACAATTCCTGATTCATTTGCAAATCTTCAAAACCTAAAATACCTTTCTCTCAGCGATAACAAGATAAGTGGTCAGTTCCCCACTTGGGTTGCCAACCTTACACAGCTGAAGTTGTTAGATCTGTCTGGTAATTTATTAAGCAGACCCCTGCCCTCCAACCTAACTGCTAGGTGCCTTCCAGAACTAATGCTCCTCAGCCTGTCGTATAACTTGTTCAACGGGACAATTCCATCTTGGTTGTTTGATCTTCCATCTTTAACTCGCTTGTTTGTGGATCATAATAGCTTCACAGGTCAGCTAAATGAATTCAAGTCCTCTACCCTGCGAACTTTTACTTGTGCCAACAATTTACTAAGTGGCTCCATTCCAATTTTACTTTCTAAACTTGCCAGCCTGATTTCTTTAGATATTTCCTACAACAATTTCAGTGGTGTTGTAAAGACCACCACACTCAATCCGGATATATTAGATTTGCGTTTGGCATCTTGCAAGATCATAAAGATCCCACATTTCATTAAATCCTTAGAAAAGCTTCAATACCTAGATCTGTCAAACAACCAAATAGTTGGCGAAGTACCTCAGTGGCTATGGAAGGGCTCTTTAAGCGAACTAAATCTTTCTTACAACTACTTCAATGGCGGCCTTCAGCATCTTCCTGAGAACAGACTGATTTTTCTGGATCTCCAGCATAATAAACTCAAAGGATCATTGCCAGCCTCCATCTGTAACTCAAGCTCTCTTTATGTTCTCAATCTGTCTCATAACAACTTGAGTGGTGTACTTCCTGCGTGTCCAAGAAGTTCAAACTACAGTCTTAGTGTCTTAGATTTGCGGATGAATAGAATAAGGGGCAGTCTTCCATCTTCTTTATCAAATTTCCGTGAGCTCAAAAGTTTAAATCTCTATGGCAATGAAGTGGAAGGAACAATTCCTCTCTCTTTTGCAAAATTTGGTAACTTGGAAGTTCTTGATCTTGGAAGTAATCGTATAAATGACACGTTCCCTCAGTGGCTTGAAGTTCTTCCGCGTCTCCAAGTTCTTGTTCTAAAATCAAACAAATTCCATGGTACCATAAACAGTATCTCTACCATACAACACTCATTCCCTAGCCTGAGAATCATTGATCTCTCAAACAATGAGTTTTCAGGTCCTCTGCCAGCAAAATATTTTGAAAACTTCAAGGGTATGATGAATGGTGATGCCAATAAAATGGGAAGTATTTATATGGGGAATTCTTATTATAGAGATAGAGTGAAAATGGTCATCAAAGGAGTAGATATTGAAGTTCTCAATATTCTAACTGTATTCACTACCATTGATCTTTCAAAAAACAAGTTTGAAGGGCAGATTCCTGAATTTATTGGAAATCTGAAATCACTCCGACTCCTCAATTTTTCTCACAATCATCTCTCAGGTCATATACCATCCATGATGGGAAAATTGTTAATGCTAGAGTCATTAGACCTCTCCTTCAACCGACTCGTGGGAGTTATTCCTCAAGAACTTGCAGGTATATATACTCTTTCACGTCTAAATCTCTCCCATAATGATCTTAACGGTCATATTCCAGATGGAACTCAGTTCCAAACATTTGAAAATGATAGCTATGTTGGGAACTTGGCACTATGTGGACCTCCATTGTCCAAAAACTGCACAAGAGAGTATATTGAGATGCAAGATGAAGAAGATGAGGATGCTGATTACTTTTTTAGTGGTTTTACCTGGGAAGCTGTGGTTATCGGATATGGCAGTGGAGTGGTGGTGGGATTTGCTGTCGGATACATCATGTTCAGGACACGAGATCCAAAATGGATAACAGGAATCATTGTCAGAAAAATTGGCCTCAAGGTCAGAAGGTCTGAGATTAGAAGATTCTTCTGAAGATTAGGCTATGTGTGACTTTGATACATTTTCATTATTGTACATACGTAATCCTCTGGATTTGGGATTTAAGTTGAGGTTTTTACGAAATCTGGATTATTTTTTTCCAACCTATTGAGCAAGTAGAAATTGCCGCATTATTGCAGGTTTCCAAATGTCTGAATGATTTCACCAAAACAATCACATATTTTTAAAGGTGGATAAATCTATTGTCTAAGTTCTGCTCAAATGCATCAATTATCGCTGATTGAGAATTTATACTAAAGCTGGTGTGAACTGCACTGTGATCCATAGTTGGATCATCTCTTTGCCTGACTTCTTAGACTTTAGACTAAAATCTAATTAATCTAACTAGCCATTCTTTCATTAAAAATAAAAAGGTAATATAATAGTATACAGCAATACGTAAAAATAATGCAGAAGGTGTATGACACGTCGGAAACCATAACATTCATCTGAGTCGTCGTGCTAAAGCTTGTTTTGTTGATTCTTAGGGGTAGGTTAAGGGCCACTGGTTACTCAAAATACCATACCACATGCTTTACTTTTCATCCAGGTCTTGGATAAACAAAACTCCGGCTTTGCTCAAAAGAAAAAGGTGATGGTCTAAAATTAATAAACCACATATTTAAAGGCTCAATCAATTTATATACAGATGTTTGAACCCTACAATGAAAAACAGATCAAGGTAAACACAGAAATACTCAACATTAAATTTGCAAGTATATCAAAAGAAATTACGAAGTGCAATGTTCAAGGGGTTTTTTACAAGCATGATAGTGCTGCTGTTCTTGCAGCAGGCTGTTTCATCACCTTCTGCAACTACTACACATTTGTGTTCTGACGTGCAAAAGCTTGCATTGTTTCAGTTTAAGCTCAGTTTGTCAATAGAAGCTTGTGCTTCTACACATTGTGATATTTCTCATCCAAAGACAATGAGTTGGACCATGAGTTCTGATTGCTGCTCATGGGATGGAGTGACTTGTAATCAGTTGACTGGAGATGTGATCGGATTGGACCTGAGTTGCAGCTGCCTTGGAGGATCCATACTTCCCAATAGCACCCTCTTCCAACTTTCTTATCTCCAGTTTCTCAACTTTCGTGCCAATAATATTAGTGGAGTACTACCTCAAGGAATTTTCCACCTACACAACTTGAAACAATTAAGGGTAGACTATAACTCCAATCTCACTATTAGCTTGCCAGAAGTTAAGTGGGAGAGTAGTAGTAGTCTGCAGATACTTTCCCTTTCAGAAACAACCTTTTCTGGAGGAATACCAGATTCCATAGGCTACCTCAACTCCTTAAGCAGCTTGTCTCTCCGGAAGTGCAAGTTCTCTGGGCTGATACCAAGATTTATTGGGAACCTCACTCGACTTACTACGTTAGATCTGAGTTCCAATAATTTTAGTGGCCCAATTCCGGACTCTTTTGCTAATCTTCAAAACCTCACATACCTTTTCCTTGATATTAACAATTTAGTCGGTCAGTTCCCTTCTTGGGTTGCCAACCTTAGACAGCTCGTTGGTTTAGATCTGTCTGATAATGGTTTAGATCTGTCTGATAATTCACTAAGAGGACCCCTTCCCTCCAACCTAACAGCTCTCCAACTTCCACAATTAACTGCTCTCTATCTATCAAATAACTCATTGAACGGCACAATACCATCTTGGTTGTTTGATCTTCCATCATTAGCTGAATTATCACTAGATCATAACGACTTCACAGGTCAGATAAAAGAGTTCAATTCCTCTAGGTCGCCGCTAAGGTCTTTTTCTTGTGCCAACAATTTACTTAATGGAAACATTCCACTGTCACTCTCTACACTTGTGAACCTCATTGATCTAGAGCTTTCCTCAAACAATTTCCCTGGTTTCTTGGATGTCGATATGTTCTCACACCTGTACACTTTGGATCTTTCACATAATGGTCTATCATTGAGAATCACAAATATGACTAAGTTCAATCCAAATCTTGAAAGTTTGGGCTTGGCATCTTGCAATATAAAGAAGTTCCCACACTTTATTAAATCCTTAGAACACCTTCAAGACCTAGATTTGTCCAACAATTTAATTGATGGTGAAATACCTCAATGGATTTGGAAGGATTCTTTGAATGATCTGGATCTTTCTCATAACTTCTTAACTGGTGGACTTCATCATCTTCTGCAGAACAGGCTATTTTTTCTCAAACTCCAGTATAATACGCTCAGCGGATCCTTGCCAGACTCTATCTGCAACTCAAGCTCTCTTGAAATTCTCAATTTGTCTCACAACAATTTCACAGGTGCACTTCCCACATGTTCAAGAAGTTTAGAGTCCAGTCTTTCAGTGTTAGGTGTGCTCATAAATAGAATAAGTGGAAGTCTTCCATCAACTTTATCAAATTTTCGGATGCTGAGAAGTTTAAATTTGTATGGGAATAAACTTGAAGGAACAGTTCCTCCTTCCTTTGCTAAATTTGATCACTTAGAAGTTCTTGATCTCGGAAGTAATCAACTAAATGGCGCCTTTCCCCAGTGGCTGGAATATCTTAAAAATCTCCAGGTTCTTATTTTGAAATCTAATAAATTTCATGGCATGATAAACAATAGTTCTAAGATAGAACACCCGTTCCCTAGCCTTAGGATCATTGACCTATCTGACAATATGTTTTCGGGTCCTCTGCCTGCAAAATATATCAAAAATTTTAAGGCTATGATGGATGGTGAAGTCAATAGAAAGGAAAGAAGTTATATGGGGAACTCCTATTATAGTGATACAATTATCACAGTAATAAAAGGGGTAGAGACTGAGTATGTCAAGATTTTAACTGTATTCACAACTATTGATCTATCGAGAAACAAGTTTGAAGGGCAAATTCCAGAATACATTGGTAATCTGAAGTCACTCATTAATCTGAATCTATCTCAGAACCATCTCACAGGCCATATACCATCCTTAATTGGAAACTTGCTATTGCTCGAGTCACTAGACTTCTCTTTCAACCGACTCACAGGAGTAATTCCTCAACAGCTAACAAGTATTTATACTCTTTCGCGTCTAAATCTCTCTCATAATGATCTTAGTGGACGTATACCAGAAGGAGCTCAGTTTTATACATTTCAAAATGATAGCTATGCAGGGAACTTGGCGTTGTGTGGACAGCCATTGTCCATTAAGTGTGAGAGAGAGACTAATGAGATGCAAGAAGAAGAAGACGAGGGTGATGATTACTTTTTCAATGGTTTTACATGGGAAGCTGTTGTGATCGGATATGGCAGTGGTGTGGTGCTGGGGTTTGTAGTAGGATACATTATGTTCATGGTGGGAAAACCAAAATGGTTTATGGGAATTATTGCCCGAGAGTTAGGCCTCAAGGTCAGAAGACTGGAGATCAAAAGATTTGCATAGAGATTTGGGTATGTGGTTTTTAGTCATTACAAATTTGTAATATCTGGTGCTTGCATTCAAGTTTTTGAGTTGTCATGTTACAGCAACTTGATTTTTCTCTTTATCCTACTAAATAATTAATACAAGAATATCTGTAGTTTTTCTGTCTCATCTTATCTCTTAACAAATTTAACATATCATCAAAGTTTTTCTAATAAGGCATCATCTCAAATTTGAAAGTTTGATACAAGTACAGAAGATAGCAGCTGCATAGTTACTGCTAAGATTATTATTGCAAGTATGCTTACGAATTTACGGAAACCAAAATATTTTACCTAGTTCCATAGTGCTAGACTAGATTGAATAATATGCATTATTCCAGTTATTAAGACTTAAGAGTAGCTAGCTAGTTGTCTAGGACAATACAAAATGAATCTGTCATAGTGATTTTAGAGGTCTTATTCCAAAAGAAGCTCAGTTCCAGAGAGGGAGGGAGAGCGGGGAATAGAACGGATAAATGCTTGGAACACAAAATTATAGGGACGATTATTCATCTTCCTAGTATTCGACACAAGAAAAGGAATTTTCCACATCTCTTTCTTGTGTCAGAAAGAAAAAAAGATTATTTATCATATTCGTAAAAGATTACTAGTCTAAGTTTATAATTTTTCAAGATAATATCAGAGGAGGGGGAGGGAGGGAGGGAGAGCTGTGAGCATTGGATATGACAATTTTTAGTAGGAGAATACAATTTGCAGTGGTACCCAGTTTAACTAAAGCGAAATCATTTATTGCAAATAACAAAATTAAGTACATCATGGAGAATAGCACTTGTGGAGTTGCCATATGGCACTGCAGTAGATGAACTTTGCATTGTGTAATCATGCGGCTTTTGCCAGTATCTGCAAAGATTACTAGAAAGAGTGAAAATTTTCGAAAAGGTAAGATGGCCGTGTGCAATGCCCTTCAGTATTATACAAATACTAAATGTTTATTATGTCAGCATCCCAAGGTTGTATAAAATTCTTTTGACAGGCTTGTTCCCCAGAGCCGACCTCAATTTATTTGTCAATCAAATAGTTTATGTCGACACTCCTTAAAAAATAGAAGAAAATCAAAAAACTGTAATCAGATGTGCAGAAACTCAAAACAGCCGCAATGTGGAAACTCCTAGGACTTCTCAGAATCTTGATAATGCTACTGTTATTGCAGTATCATGTTGCTGTGTCATTGCCTTCTGCACCTACTTCAAAACATTTGAGTCTTAGCATGCAAAAGGTTGCGCTGTTTCAATTTAAGCTTAGCTTGTTGATACATACTTCTGCTTCTGCAGCTTGCACATCTGATCGATCTTATCCAAAGATGATGAACTGGAGCATGAGTTCTGATTGCTGCATGTGGAAAGGAGTTACCTGCGACCCGATGAAAAGGAACGTGTTCGGACTGGACCTGACTTGCAGCCATCTTGAAGGAGTCATCTCTCCCAACAGCACCCTCTTCCAACTCTCCACTCTCCAGTTTATTTATTTTGATGGCAATAATTTACATGGGGTATTACCTGATTCAATAGCCAACCTCAAGTCCTTAACCACCCTGTCTCTCTCGGATTGCAATTTCTCTGGGCCAATTCCAAGAACCTTGGGAAACCTTACTAAAATTACTTATATAAACCTTGAATTTAATCATATTACTGGCCCAATTCCCTATTCTTTAGCTAACATTCAAAGCCTAGAATACATTTTTCTTCATAATAATAGTTTAACTGGTCAGTTCCCCTCTTGGTTCAACAACTTTGGACACCTCGTTTCTTTAGATCTGTCTGATAATTTACTAAGTGGACACTTGCCCTCCAACCTAACCGCTCTCAATCTGACAAGACTACTTGCTCTAGATTTGGCGAATAACTTGCTAGATGGGATGATACCATCCTGGTTGTTTGATCTTCCATCGTTAAAATACTTATATGTAGATTATAACGGGTTCATAGGTCAGCTAAATGAGTTTAATTCTTCTAGGTCAGCCTTGGAGCATTTTTCTTGTAGAGAAAACATGCTAAATGGAACCATTCCACAATCATTTTCAAAACTTGTGAACCTTACTCACCTAAATTTGGCAGACAACCAATTTGGTGGAGAAATACCACAGTGGAATGGATTGATATTGAAGGGTTCATCCTTTTATTTGAATCTTTCTCACAACAGCCTCATAGGTGGTATTGAGCATCTTCCTTGGGACAACCTATTTATCCTTGATCTCCACTCCAATATGCTTAACGGATCAATGCCAGCATCCATCAGCAATTCTAGCTCTCTCTGTATCCTTAATCTGTCTCACAACAATTTGCGTGGTGTACTTCCCTCATTCCCAAGAAATGCAAACCAACTTAAGTATCTTGATCTCCAGTCTAATATGCTCAACGGATTTTTGCCCTCCTTTATCTGCAATTCCAGCATTCTCCATATTCTCAATCTGTCTTATAACAATTTCAGTGGTGCACTTCCTACATGTCTAGGAAGTGTAAACTACAGTCTTTCAGTGTTGGATTTACGGATGAATAGTATCGGAGGAAGTCTTCCATCAAGTTTAGCATTTGGTAAGTTGAGAACTTTAAATTTGTATGGCAATAAGCTGGAGGGAACAATTCCTGTCTCTTTTGCTAAATTTTCATACTTGGAAGTTCTTGATATCGGAAGTAATCATATACGTGATACCTTTCCCCACTGTCTAGAGTCACTTCCAACTCTACAAGTTCTGGTCTTGAAATCCAACAAATTCCATGGTTTCATAAGCAACGATTCTAAGATAGAGCGTCCATTTCCTAGCTTGAGAATCATTGACCTCTCATACAATGAGTTTTCAGGACTTTTGCCAGCAAAATATATTAGAAACTTCAGTGCTATGATGAATGGTGATGTCCACAAAGTAATACTTGGTTACATGGGATATGCTTCTTACAGTGATTCCATAATTGTAGTGATCAAAGGGGTAGAGATTGAACTTGTCAGGATTTTAACTGCATTGACAACCATTGATTTATCACAAAACAAGTTCGAAGGGGAGATTCCTGAATACATTGGAAATTTGAAGTCACTCCGATATCTCAATTTATCTCACAATTATCTCACCGGCCATATACCACCCTTAATTGGGAAACTGTCAGTGCTGGAGTCACTAGACCTCTCTTTCAATCGACTCGATGGAGTAATTCCTCAACAACTCACAAATTTATTTTCTCTTTCACATATAAACCTCTCTCAGAATAATCTAAGCGGTCGTATACCAGAGGGAGCTCAGTTTCATACATTTGAAAATGATAGTTATGCTGGGAACTTGGGGCTATGTGGACGTCCATTGTCCAAGAAGTGCATTGCTGAGAAACGAGAAGAAGAAGATGATGATGATGATGATTACTTTTTTAGTGGTCTTACTTGGAAAGCTATGCTTCTGGGATATGGCTGTGGAATGGTGCTGGGATTTGTTGCAGGCTATTTGATGTTCATGGCTGGAAAACCAAAATGGTTAACTAAGATTGTTGCTAGAGAACCGGGCCTAATAGTCAGTGGGATGGAGATCAGAAGAAGATGAAATTGAGATTTAATGTGTTTTTTTTTTTTTAATTTTTTATCTGGCATTTGTAAATTACTAACCCTCTGGTGCTGGCCGTTTCTTGTGGTTCTATGATCTTGTTATAGAAATAAGGATCAAGTTTCTGTCTTTTGGCTTTTATCTTTTGGGGTACAAACATGATAAAGTTGATCTTGCACCATGCATGTGTTGGCAAACAAATAGAAAGAAGAAGTCTTTAACTATAAAGTGAAGAATACTGATTTGCATTAACAAACTTGACTTCCTTACAAGTGACTCCAGAGCTTATCATTTTATAGCTCTAAAAGAACATTTAGTACATGAATGAGCAATAATAGAAAACTCTTGAACTTCTTCATTCACTGAAATACATTGCAAATACTAGTTATATACTACTAATATTTTTTTGACTAAGTTATATACTATTTGCTATTCTAAAACTTCACAACAATATGCAACTCAAGGAGAAGAAAATGAAGATGATAATTACCCTTTTAATTATTTTACTTGGGAAGCTCTGCTGATCGGATATGGGGGTGGAGTGGTGATGGGATTTGGTGGAGGACACATTATGTTCATGGCCGCAAAAGCCAAAATGGTTTATGGAAATCATTCTCAGAGCATGGAGCCCTGAGGTCAGATGGCTGGAATCAGGAGAAGCTGAGATAATTATAGCTAGATTTTCTGCTTGAATTATCAAATAAGCATACTAATTTATGTCTTTCACCAATATAACATTTCATCACACAAGTTTTAAATAGTTATCAACTCTAAATTCCTCAACCACGGGCTAATTCGAAATAGTAGTGGATTGAAGATCTGCAATGTTTTCATTAAATATATGTTTCTGGTAGCAGAACACAGCTTGCATCCAATTCTTGACAAAAGGGAGGGTTTAACGTGTATTTTAAAACTCCTATAGTATAATTTTATAAATTATTTTAATTTTTTTATTTAAATAAAAAATTAATATTTAAATTTTATTTAAAAAAAGAAAATTCCAAAAAATAAGTTATGAAACTATATTTTTATGTACACCTTGAAATGCATGTCACGTAGTGAAAAAACAGTAAAGAAATGAGAGGGACGGAGCGAGTATAAATCATCAATATTTCTCTCGGAACTTCTTGATCTTGAAAGTAATCATCATATAAAAATTAAAAAGGGTACATTTTCACAAAATCTAGAACTCTTCCATAACTCGAGTTGCTTCAAAATCACATGAATTTTATGGTTACGTGAACAAGACATCTAAGAAAGGCTATCCATACCCTAAAGCCAGAACCATTGAGGTCTCTTGCAAAATAGTTTCTGGTGTTCTTCCATCATATACAAATATCAACTTTAATTGCAGAAGGAACGGTGAGTAAAAGGACCTTATAATCGAATTATATAGGAGATTCTTATTTACCTACAGTAATGGAGTTGGAACCTTATAAGGAGAATAAGATGAGTCATAAGTGATAACAATGACAATAAAGAAATGTTAAATGCAGAGCAGTTTTCTTCATTTCTTAGCAAGCTCTATTAATTCTTTTCATTCTTATTCTTAAATACGACGAGTATTATTTGCCCATGAAATATTATTTTCCATGTCTGCAACTCTGATATATCACATTAGACTACCATGCTGACCTCAGTTTATACATTCATTTGTTTTTTGAAAAGGGCCTCAGTTTACATTGTTATTATTATTTTACTTGTCAAATATAGATGATTTATGTCAAACAGTGAAAAATTGACAAAAACTCAGGATTATGTTGAAAAATCAAGGGGGTGACACGATACAGTTTTAGAAAAGCCGATGGCAGACACAATTTTACTTTTACTTGAACGATAAAAATTAATATACTTTTTTATAATTTTTCATTTCATTCTCCCCTCATTCCATTTTACCAAGTGAACGCAACCTAAAGTAGCCCCTTCAACCGATGGACAGAAAAATGGCATGTTGCAGATATGCAAATAATTGATTAAAGCAAGTATATCTGGTATTAGAACACAATTTACAAGTAATGAAATAAAGGGACTCTTAACTGCATTTGACTGTGGACTAGTTCAAATCACTTAGAAGATATTAGCTTTCAGAAAAATATTTTACTTTCACACTGAGGTATGAAGACATATTTTAAGCTGTGTACTTCTGCAGGACGCAGCACAGATGATATAACTGATGGACTTTTACTATTGTGCAGCAGCACGTACTCATTCTGCTTTTGGTAGCCGGTAGTAACTGCCAAGAATATTGCAGGCGTGCTTATGAATTTATGTATATGAAAATAATTTTACTAACATATTCACAGTTTTTATTTTGGTATATCAACTTCAAATCTTTAGATTTAAAGCATCTGATAGTACCATTTCCAAATTATCAGATAATGCCACACTAAGATTTAATGATCTGCACTTCGACACAGTAGTCTGGGACAACACAAACCTGCTCTATTATGAATACGAGCTTAATGCTTCTAAGCACGTACTCACCTCAGTTTAGTGAGCCCAGGAGATTTTTAATATAAATGCAGGTTTAGTGTAATTTAAAAGATTAGATCAAATAATTATAAAACTGTCATTAATTTGTACTGCCTGTTTAGATAATTTACCTAACTATGTACTTAGGAGCATTTTTCTCTGTAAATATACTACTCTACTATAGGAGCCCAAGTCTAAGAAGAGGGTGTAAGTGTGTCACCATGTGTGCGACCTCCCAGTACTGATCCATTTGACTCGGCCAACAGTGCTGATCTCACTGGATATATTTATTTAAATACTAGTCAGCTGTTTTTATCCAATGAAAGGAGAAAAAACTATTAATAATTTTATGTAGAAAAAATTAAGGCAATGACACCACACAGTTTGTATTACGCAAACAATGAAAATTTCAACAAAATATATACTTATTTATACAACAGAAATTTTAATTCAAATTTAGCTTAGTCTACTTATTTGGTTGAGAACTGAGACTTCCAATAAAACTCAGAGCATTAAATCTGCCGTAACATAAACACAGGCTCAAAAAAAGCTGCAATGTGGAAATCTATGAAACTTTTCACAATCATTATTATTGTGCTGTTCTTACAGCAGCATGTTGCTCTTTCATCATCATCTACCCCTAACCATTTGAGTCATAGTACGCAAAAGCTTGCTCTGTATCAATTTAAGACTAGTTTGATGATAAATACTTCTTTTACAAAATATTGTTTTACTCCATATCCAAAGACGATGAACTGGAGCATGAGTTCTGATTGCTGCATGTGGGAGGGAGTTACCTGCAACCAGGTGACAAGGGACGTGATCGGACTGGACTTGAGTTGCAGCCAGCTTGTCGGAACCATCCTTCCCAACAGCACCCTCTTCCAACTTTCTCACCTCCAGTCCCTCAACTTGAGTCGCAATGATCTATGTGGAGTATTACCTGAAGATATTTTCCACCTACCCAACTTGCAAAAGTTTCGTTTAACGTTTAACTCCCATCTCACTGTTACTTTACCGAAAGTCAAGTGGGGAAGTAGTGGAAGTCTCCAGAATCTTTTCCTTCGATATGTATCCCTAAACGGAGGAATTCCTGATTCAGTTGGCTACCTCGAGTCCTTAAGATCTTTGTCACTCCGAGCCTGCAATATCTCTGGGCCAATTCCAATATCAATGGGGAACCTTACTCAACTTCATGAGTTGGACCTCGGTTCCAATCACATTATTGGACAAATTCCAATGTCCATGGGCAACCTTACTCAACTTACTGATTTTGATCTCCGATCAAATCAAATTACTGGCCAAATTCCCAACTCTTTAGCTAATCTTCAAAATCTAAAAGTCCTTTCACTCGGTCAAAACAATTTAATTGGCCAGTTCCCATCTTGGGTTGGCAACTTAAGACAACTAGTAAATTTATTCTTATCAAGTAATTCATTTACGGGATCCTTGCCATCAAACGTAACTGCTCTCTCTTTCCCAAGACTAGCTACTCTGGATTTGTCGTATAACATGCTAAATGGAACTATACCATCTTGGTTGTTTGATCATTCGATAGAAGGTTTATATATAGGTAGTAATGGGTTCACAGGTAAGCTAAATGAGTTTGATTCCTCTAGGTCAGCACTGGAGTCATTTTCTTGTAGCCAAAATTTGCTAAGTGGAACCATTCCGCAATCCTTCTATGAACCTGTAAACCTCAGCGATCTAGACTTTTCATCAAACAATTTCAGCGGTGTCTTTGATGTTGAAAAGTTATCACATCTGGAGCATCTATATGGTCTTGCACTTTCTAATAATAGTCTATCTGTAAGATATACACATTCGACTACTCTCAGTCCAGATATTGGATATTTGGGTTTGTCATCTTGCAAGATCACCAAGTTTCCACATTTCATTAAAGGATCTTCATTCCTTGGATATCTAGATCTGTCGAACAATCAAATTGATGAAGAAATTCCTCAGTGGAATGCTTCAACATCATTAGAAAGCCTTGGTCTTTACTACCTGGATCTATCAAACAACCAAATTTATGGAGAAATACCTCAGTGGATTGAGTCCATGTTGCAGACTTCGCTAGAATATTTGAATCTTTCCCACAACAGCCTGACAGGGGGCTTCCAGTATCTTTCAGCTGAGAATATTCATTCTCTCGATCTCCACTCTAATATGCTCAATGGATCTTTGCCCGCCTCTATCTGCAATTCGAGCTTTCTCCATATTCTCAATCTGTCTTATAACAATTTCAGCGGTGTACTTCCTACATGTCCAAGAAGTGTAAACAACATTCTTTCGGTGTTGGATCTGAGGATGAATAATATCACAGGAAGTCTTCCATCAGCTTTACCAAATTTTCGCGAGCTGAGAACTTTGAATTTGAATAGCAATAAGCTGGAAGGAACAATTCCTGTCTCTTTTGCCAAATTTTCATACTTGGAAGTTCTTGATATCGGAAGTAATCAAATACATGATACCTTCCCCCACTGTCTAGAGTCACTTCCAACTCTACAAGTTCTGGTCTTGAAATCCAACAAATTCCATGGTTTCATAAGCAACGATACAAAGATAGAGCATCCATTTCCTAGCTTGAGAATCATTGACCTTTCATGCAACGAGTTTTCGGGCCTTCTGCCAGAAAAATATATCAAAAACTTCAATGCTATGATGAATGGTGATGTCACCAAGGTACAGCTGAATTACATGGGAGATTCTTCTTACAGTGATTCTATAACTGTAGTGATCAAAGGGGTAGAGATTGAACTTGTCAGGATTTTAACTGTTTTTACAACCATTGATCTATCAAGAAACAAGTTTGAGGGGGAGATTCCTGAATATATTGGAAATTTAAAGTCACTCCGATATCTTAATTTATCTCACAATCATCTCTCAGGTCAAATTCCACATTCGATTGGGGAATTGTTACTGCTAGAGTCACTAGACCTCTCTTTCAACCAACTCACGGGAGTCATTCCACCGCAGCTCACATGCATATATTTTCTGTCACGTCTAAATCTCTCTAGTAATAATCTTAGCGGTCGTATTCCACAAGGACCTCAGTTCCAAACATTTGAAAATGATAGCTATGCTGGGAACTTGGGACTATGTGGAAGTCCATTGTCCAAGAAGTGCATTACTGAGACACAAGTAGGAAAAAATGAAGAAGAAATAGAAGAAGATGATGATCACTTCTTTTGTGGTTTTAGTTGGAAATCTTTAGTGATAGGATATTGCTGTGGAGTGGTGCCAGGATTTGTTGTAGGCTACATGATGTTCATGGCTGGAAAACTGAAATGGTTTACGAGAGTTATTGCTAGAGGACTGGGCCTAAAAGTCAGAAGGTTGGAGATTAGAAGAAGATGAAATTGAGATTAAACATGTGTATTTATTTTCTATCTAGTTGTGGGCTATTTCTGGTGGTTTACGATCTTGTGTATAAACCTAAGGAACAAGTATCAGTCTTGTGGCGTTTTCTTTTGGTTTCACAAACATGATAAAGTTGTTCTTGCACAATGCATCATGCATGTTGCTATTTTATCACCTTCTAAATGCCTGTCTACTTATAGTTTGGCCCCTAACATGCAAAATTATGATTTTTCTCATCCAAAGACGACGGCTTGGAGAATGAGCTCTAGCTTATTGCTGCACACAGGATGGGGTTAACTGAAACCAACCAAATGACAAGGACATCTCCAAGGGTATTAGCTAAAAATGTTTGGTTAAATTGAAATTGTAAGATACAATATCATGTAAAATTTGATCCTCTGGTGCATTTTGCAAAAATAATTATTGGATTGATTCGTACGTGATCTTTGAATTGGATGAAATATCCATATTTCACTTAAAGGATCCGACAAAAAGTATAATGTCAAAGTGTTCAGCTTTTTGACACAGATAACAAAAGAGTCGTAATAATATCGGTGATCCAAGGCCTCATAAAGTGAATGCAATTTATACACATAGGGAACAAATTTATAACACATTCATTTCAAACATAAGATGTTATTTTATACAAATAATTTATGGCCCCTTAAAGTTTAACACTAAGGCTTATCCTTGCAATTTAACATGGAAGCATAGTTTTGTTTGAAACTACCACAATAATAAGCAAAATTACAACCAAGGGGTATTATATATAGGAGTTGCCACAGTTTTGACATGAAGATACTTGGCAAGTCCGTCCATTCCCATATCTCTCCCATACCCGCTCATTTTATACCCTCCAAAAGGAGTATCCTTGTCGAAAATAAAATAGCAGTTTATCCAGATAGTACCTGCGCGAATAGATCTTGACACCGTGTTGGCAATGTTCAAGTTGTTGGTGATAACTCCTGCTACTAGGCCATATGTTGTGGCATTAGCTCTCCTGATCACCTCATCCATGGTCCTGCAATAGATTTACGATGATAGGTTTTGTGAACATTCAGCCGCTTATCTCAAGTTAACATGTCTGGAAACCGGAGAGTAAACTAATCCAAACGTGCAGAACCCTGTTAGTTCATACATAAAAAAACCAGTACTGGCAAAACTTACTTGAACTTCAGAATTGATATGACAGGGCCAAATATTTCATCCTTTGCGATTATCATATCATCCTGTGCAAAAAAAAATATGAAATTCCAAATGACATAATAAAATTTAAAAAATATATCATCAACAGAGGAAATACAGGCAACAGTTGAAAATTAAAAAGTTCTCACCTTAACATCAGTAAATATTGTTGGCTCAATATAATATCCTCCTTCTCCGAAGGGCTTACCACCAGTTAACAGGGTGGCACCTTCCTTCTTACCCTGCTCAATGTATGATAGTATTTTATCGTACTGTTTCTTCTCAATCTGCACCGCAGCACAAGGAAACATATTATGTTAGTGTTTTACTATACTGGTTCTTTTTTATATGTACCACAGCGCAAGGAAACGTATTTAGAATTGGGTATATGCAATGAACTGCGTGTTAGATTTATGTTTCTAAACAAGTGGTGACAAGAGGTGGTCCTTAATTGTAAATAATTTATGAGTGAATGAAAGTAGCATGCTCATACTTGTGGTCCTTGCTGGGAACTTGGATCAAATGGATCTCCCACAACCCATGATGTGGCTTTTTCTTCCAATTTCTTCAAGAATTCTTCATATATACCTTCCTGCACAAATACACGAGAACCAGCCGCACAAATCTCTCCCTGGACGTACATGAAGGAAGTTGTATGTTAATGTCGTCTAATGTAAATTAAGCGAGAAGTAGAAAATAGGAGAATCTACTTGCCTTATTATATAGACTTCCGATGAGAGCAAGATGGACGGCTCTATCAAGCTCTGCATCATCAAATATTATGATTGGTGATTTTCCCCCTAGTTCAAGTGTGACCTGCTTCAAGTTGCTCATTGCTGCGGCCTGCATTACTTTACGCCCTACTTCTGTCGATCCTGTGAAAGATACCTGATAGAACATACCAAGGTTTAGCCATTTAATTTTGATCCAAAGATGTACATCCATAATTTATCTTGGCAATAACTAAGACAGTATCTAAGATGGAGCTTCCACTCACCTTATCAACGTCCATGTGAGAAGTTAGAGCAGCACCAGCTACATGCCCAAATCCATTAACGACGTTGACCACTCCATCTGGAATTCCAGCCTGTTTGCAAATAAGTAGCCTTGATAAATGAACAGGCTGATTATATTACAGCATGCCACAATACCTACGACATTAATATGGTGCCATCAATTTATATACTATTAACATGTTTTATAGAATGAATCGGAGGGAGTACTAATTCTTGCAGCATACTAATTAGGTGTCCTACCAGCTTCGTCAAATGAGCATAGTACAAAGCTGAAAGAGGCGTCTGCTCAGCAGGTTTGACAACCATGGTGCAGCCAGCAGCTAATGATGGAGCGACCTTCATAGCAAACATTTGAGCCGGGAAGTTCCAAGGGATGATGTGCCCGACCACACCAACAGGCTCCAGCAACGTATATGCTTGATAGTCCATCGACATCTTCAGTGTATCTCCATGTATTTTATCTGCTGCCCCTGCATAATAGCGAAAGGTTTCTGCTGCACCTGGAATGTCTCGATTCTTGCCATGATGAAACAGTTTTCCTGCATCAATAGTATCTAAAGCTGCCAACTCTTCTTTATTCTCATCAATCAAGTCAGCTAGTTTCATCAGTATCCTTCTTCTTTGCTGATCATCAGAAGAAACCATTTAACTTCTAAACAAATTACAACATGTCTGTCATGTTTAAATCGAGCTTATTGACACATAAACATATGTACAGAGTAGTAGTGAACACATAATGAATCATTGCAATAGCTCCGTCCAAACAAACATGCCCATTTAGGATCATACTCCGAACCCCCCCCCCCCCCCCCCCCCCCCCCCCCAACCCACACAAAAAAAAAAAAAAAAAAAAAAAAAATCCTTCAGCAAAAAAGAAGAAAATTAACACCTTGAGATTTTGGGAGAAGTGGTCACTTAACACCATACTTGGTCATGAAAAAACTAAGAAAAACGATGGAGTGCTTACAGCTCCGGAAAATCGAGGCCAGGGACCATTGTCAAAAGCTTCCCGAGCAGCCTTGACAGCCAAATCGACATCTTCCTTGCTCCCCTCAGAAACCTCTGCAATCACCTCTTCTGTCCTTGGGTCTATAGTCTCAAAAGTCTTACCTACACATATTATTTTGTACCAACCAAATAACAAAAATTAATACAAAATTCTGACATGGATGCATCTGCATGTGAAGAAACTATGACAAGAAGATTAAGACAAGGAGACAAACCTGAAAGTGACTGAACAAAGAGTCCATTAATAAAGAGCTTAGTGAACTTGATCTCTGGTATCATCTCCTTCACAGTAAGCTTTCCATTGCTTTCACCAGTCATGTTGAGCTAGCTTCCTCTGTTTCGCTACCTCCTTGTCAACGTTTGTTGTTCAAGTCTTTATTTGTGCAAGTAACGGAAGATTAGGTCTGTTTTAGCTGCAACAAAATAGACACACATATGCACACGCAGCCCGCCACCACTCAGAACATATACTTTGCTAACGTTGTCATTTGTCCATTTGTGAAAAAGCAAAGGTACGATGTTAATAGGTGATCAAATTTTATTTAATTTTCTATTTTAATGATTGAAAATTTTGATTTGTAATATAGTGATCATATATAATATTAATTTTTTAAAAAGTTAAGGGTCCTTCCTTAGAAAATTTTTATTATATTTTTATTAGAATTGTGATGTGATTTTAATCATTTTTATATATGAATAAAACGTAAAATTCAAAGTCGGATCAATAAAACGTAAAAGGTATAAAATTTGACTACTATTTTGCATTCTATTCTTCTTATTATCACTATTTAAGTTAATGGAGTTTAAATTATTATTATAAACTTTTACTTTTTGAAAAAGAAATGTAATCATTTTATAAACAAATCAATTGAGAATATGTGTTTATCCGGTCAACCGACTTATGAGTCAAAAGTCAATGCTAAATAAATAAAATTGGGAAGGTGATGTATACGCACGCATTTGGACCATACTTAGCGTGTCAATCAGTCGTTGCTCGTAATCGATCAGTTGCAAGTTTAGAAAGTCGGCATCTTTCTTTATAATTTTTGTTTATTTTCTACTCCCTACGTCCATTTTAGTTGTCACATTTTTATTGGTCAAATTGACTAAATTTTGACCAAAAATTATTAATTACTCTTTCATTATTTTAAAACTAGTGAAAAAAGCCGCGCTTCGCGGCGGCGTTATGAATTTTTTATAAATTTAGACAAAAAATTGTTTTAGCTACTTTCCCATCAAACATAATACTAATAAAAAAATATTATTATTTAGGTAAAAATTAATTTGGGCCGCCCTCCCCTTAAACACAATACTAATAAATAATTTTTTTTATAAAGTTTGATGCGAAATACTATTATAATTCCATAAAAGTTATTTTCAATCGTGTACCCGTTAAACATATCTTCAATATATCTTATCGAAAATAAGAATTGTATATATTATTTTACATATCTTAAATATAAATTGTATTTTATCTATTATTATTAGTTTGAATAAATATAATCCTACTTGTTTTGGATTCCTAAATAAGAAAAGAATTGTATCATCTTTAGAATTCAATAAGAAATACTATTGTATCATCTTTAGAGTTTAATAAAAAATACCAAATAAGAAAAGAACTGTATCATCTTTAGAATTAAATAAGAAAAGAATTGTATTACTTTTAGAATTCTTGGACCTGATTTTTTGAATTATAACTATATTTTCTCTCCGAAAATCAAGAAAATTCAGAGGACTGAATCGAGTAATTCTAGAGACGCCCGCATCCTCCTTTATATATATATATATTGAAGCTGAAAATTACATTTTAGGGTAGATTAAAAATTATTTCCGATGATATGTTTTTTTTAGTTTTATCAATTAATAAAATATTAATAAATTTCAGTCAAACTTTAGTCAATTTGACCGGCACAAAACCAAATGGGACGGAGGGAGTATTTTTTTTTATTTATTCTTTACCGTCTTCTTTATAACATGAGTACTTCTTAAATTATTATCAAATATTATGATTAAAATTATTCAAATATTTAAGTAATTTATAATATCTCAAATATCCTAACAATTTATAAATCGCTTGTTAATTTATTTTTATTTTTTTTGATGAAAAGATAATAATCAATATACTTATATAAAGAAGAAGCGAGGGGCGTGTAGGTGGCGCCTCTCATATCGCTCCGTTCTATTTTTTTAATTTTCTGAAATTTTTGGATGAAAAATATCAAAAATTAGAACTATCCTTTTTAGTTTCGGATATATTAGAAGTAAGTTTCAGAATCCGATTTTGTTTCAGTTATTTATGAAATATAGTAGCTTGAAAGTTTTAATCTGATTTTGTTTCTATAGTTCAGAATCTGATTTTGTTTCAGTTATTTATGGAATATAGTAGCTTGAAAGTTTTAATCTGATTTTGTTTCTATATAAAGGAGAAGCGAGGGGCATGTAGGTGGCGCCTCTCACATCGCTCCGTTCTATTTTTCTGATTTTCTGAAATTTTTGGATGAAAAATATCAAAAATTAGAACTACCTTTTTTAGTTTCGGATATATTATTAGAACTATCTTTTTTAGTTTCGGATATATTGGAAGCAAATTTCAGAATATGATTTTGTTTCAGATTATTTATGGAATATAGCAGCCTGAAAGTTTTAATCTGATTTTGTTTCAGATTATTTAATTATGGGAAAGAGTAGCACACAAGTCTCTCCGCACCTATAAATACTCCAATAGGTTGTAGGGTTTTGGATCATCTAAACACAACCTCCTCTCTCTCAATACCACAACATTACCCCTCTCTGGTGATAGTTCTCTTGCTCGATTTCTAACTCGATGGTGTCGTTCTTCTGCAACGATAAGTGAAGGTTGTTTATATGGTATTAAAAAAAAATAAAGGTTGTTGCAAGCAAAGTTAGTTATAGACCGCTATGTGGGAGTCGACAATCCAAACACGGGAGAAGAATATAGTCTTGACATGATATTGATGGATGATATCAATAAATTAACTATTAGTGATGTATGTTTGTTGGTTATTCTTTTATAATATTTGTTTTGTTCATCGGACATGTTTGTTGTTGTTAGTTTTTATATGATTTACTTTGTACACAGGAAAAAATTATTCATGCATTATCTGTTTGCTCCGTTCAAGCAACTTTTAAGTGAAGACTATTCATACGGTATTAAAATATAAAGGTTGTTACAAGTAAGAGTAGTTATAGACTGCTATCTCATGGATTTAAGTTAGATGTTTTTGTGCACAATCAATTCAAAAAAACTGGAGGAAGGTGATAATGTAAGAATATGATTACTTTACAAAAAAAAATAACACAAATAGAAATAAGATTCGTCGTGCATTAAATTGTTAATTATGTGTAGAAATTTATTTTCATTTTTTCAGCATGAATTATCGTCCAATTTTGCAATTTTATATATTAGTATTGGTATTACATCAAGATTTTATAAAATAAAATTTATTTTACCTACAAATATTAATTTTTAATAATTAATATACTTTTTATAAACAGCCACAAAATTATTGCATTCTACAAATATTAATATTGAATCATTAATATAATTTTTACATGCCGCCGCAACGCGCGGTTTCTCAACTAGTTTAATAAATATTTGAAACTGAGACAAACCCTCGGACTGTCAATTAAAACCTGATGAAGAAACAAAAAATTAGCTAAACATATTGCCGTTTTGTTTTCAGATAGCTTAACAAATAGAAAATTTAAAATTTTTAAATAAAAAAATATTACAATTAAATTTTGAACAATCCAAACTACATCAGTTTTGAACATAGTAGTTTCGTAATCGACCTTCAGCAACATCTAATCGTCAGAATTATCAATTATAATTGATATTAGATCAACAAATGACCCCGAAACATGAACATAATTTATTTACATTAGGGATGGAGCCTTGCCACACATTCTAATACTCTCATAAAATATAGTTTGATAAATTATGTTCAATTTTTCTTTTTGAATAAATATTTACTATCTAAATTTTTATACAAAAAAGAGTTATAAAACTATATTTTATATGCGTCTTAAATTATTAATTTACTTGTCACTCTACTCCACCTTTTTACTTTAAAATTTCTTTTAAGTTAACTCAAACCGTCCTCCGTCGTATAACAAGATGGTGTAACCATGGTGTGCCAGTAGTGCTGATCTTGGTATTGATTACACGAAGAACAGTGCTATATATATATAAAATTGGATACAAACTATCACACAAAATGACACCTCGATCAAAATTTAACACATATCATTTGTAAACGATTTGGTATCCAATTTCGTATACGAATAATTTTCCTAATATGAATCGAATCTCCTGATTGTAGTAGTGCCACGTCAGACTTGGTGTCGTCTATCGTTTAAGTTCTTGGAGAAATGAATCTCCTATAGTAAGAAAATTATACGAATTGGTGAAACAACATGAATGCTGCTGCCTGCCAGAACAACTTCTGTAAGAAGTTGGAATAGAAGCTTCTGTGAGCAAAAGAAAAGTAAATGAAAGAATACGAATACTAAAAAACGCCGTCGACCAAATAGATAGCCTAACCTGGACTGAGCATAAGCTCACACGGTCACCATCATTTTCATGTAGGAGGGCGTTTGGTTTGGTTCATGATTAATGAGTCTGGTTAACACAGGATTCTGAACCCTTGTCCCATGTACCAGTGTTTTGATTGGGAAGTTAGTAGGTTGGAATGGGAACTTCATTCCTATAAGATAGGTAATTCTTTCCTTGACTACGTCTTGGGTTTTCATATCATTCTCATTCCCATAATCCCATTTACCTGATTCCCAAATCAATGAGCGATTCAAACGCCCCCTATGACTTAAGATGAATTCAAGTGGATGGCTTTACTCTTTAGCGCTACCAGTCACTTGCAGTCTAGAAGCATGAAATACTTGAATACAATGGGTTGCTGTGGTTGATTTTAGCTGGTTGCTGTAGAGATTTGAAGGCCCCATAGATAGCATGCAAAACAGTAGCATACAGAACACATTTACAACATTCATTTCACATAAAATCTTGTAGTATACAAATACTGTAGGATTCTTGAGTTCTAAAATGTATGCTAATTTAAATTATTCTGACAAATACATTTAGACAAGGATGACATTACATAAATTTAGCTCAGAATTTCACGTTTGGTTGAGGTGCCTCTGAGAGAATGCTTCAAAGCCAAGGGGTATTATATATAGGAGTTGCAACAGTCTTGACGTGAAGATACTTTTCGAGTCCTTCCATTCCCATGTCTCTACCATATCCGCTCATTTTGTACCCTCCAAAAGGAGTATCCCTGTCGAACACATAGTAGCAGTTTATCCAGATTGAGCCTGCGCGAATGGATCTTGATACAGTGTTGGCAGTGTTCAAATTGTTGGTGATAACACCTGCTACTAGGCCATATGTTGTGGCATTAGCTCTCTTAATCACCTCTTCAGTGGTCCTGCAATATTTTGAACAATAATTTTGTGAACATTCAGCCGCTTAGCTCAAGATATCTGGAAAGCCCTGTTAGTTCAAATATAAAAACCAGAACTAGCCAAACTTACTTGAACTTCAGAATTGACATGACAGGGCCAAAAATTTCTTCTTTCGCAATTATCATATCATCCTGTGCAAACAAAAAAATGAAGTCCCAACTGACATACAAACTCAACTCAATATATATCATCATAGAGGAAAATACAAACAACAGTTGAACTATAAAATGTGCTTACCTTAACATCAGTAAATATTGTTGGCTCAATATAATATCCTTTTTCTCCCAAGGGCTTACCGCCAGTTAAAAGGATGGCACCTTCCCTCTTACCATGTTCAATGTATGATAGTATTTTATCGTACTGTTTCTTCTCAATCTGCACCGCAGCAAAAGCAAGCATATTTGAAAATTTGGTATGTACTGTAATAAACCGCGTAACTAAATATTCTGTTTAGACAAGTGGTAAGAAGTCAGATAAGGGAGTATTGTATATGGCATGCTCATACTTGTGGTCCTTGCTGGGAATTTGGATCAAACGGATCTCCAACGACCCAAGATTTGGTTTTCTCTTGTAACTTCTTCAAAAATTGTTCATATATACCTTCCTGAACAAAAACACGAGAACTAGCTGCACAAACTTCTCCCTGGAAGAACATCAAGCAAGTTCAATATTTATGTTGTCTAGTGTAAGTTCAGTGAGATGTTACAATTTAGAAAAATCTACTCACCTTGTTATATAGATTTCCTATGAGAGCAAGATGGACGGCTTTATCAAGCTCTGCATCATCAAATATTATGATTGGTGATTTCCCCCCTAGTTCAAGTGTGACTTGCTTCAAGTTGCTCAATGCTGCAGCCTGCATTACTAAACGCCCCACACTCGTCGATCCTGTGAAACACACCTAATAAACATTCCAAGGTTTATCCATTAAATTCTAAATCAATGATAGAGATCCATATCCATATTTCTGCAACTACTAGTTAAGACGATATCTAAGGTGAATCTTGCAATAACCTTATCAACGTCCATATGAGAAGTTAAAGCAGCACCGGCTACTGGCCCATATCCATTGACGACATTGACCACTCCGTCAGGAACTCCAGCCTGTAATAAAAATAAGATGTTAACAAAGTAACAGGCTGCTTTGTGTTAGATGAGTCAGAGTTTTCCCTCAGTTCCGCGGAAAGAGTTCTATATGAAGCAAGTTAATTTCTTTTCTTCTTGTTCTTAATTTACTTGACAAATCAACTTCTTTGATTATGTTATAACATGACAATATCTACAGCATTGATATGGCGCAATCAATTTGTGTGCTAACAACCATTAAGTTTTTATCTGAACAAGAATGAATTTATTTATGGAATGAAGCGGAGGGAGTACTAAATTTCCATCATACTAATCAAGTGACATACCAGCTTCGCCAAATGAGCGTAGAAAAGAGCTGAAAGAGGTGTCTGCTCAGCAGGTTTGACAATCATGGTGCATCCAGCAGCTAATGCTGGAGCAACCTTCATAGCAAACATTTGGGTCGGGAAGTTCCAAGGAATGATGTGCCCGACCACACCAACAGGCTCCAGCAATGTATACGCTTGATAGTCCGTTGACATC
Source organism: Daucus carota subsp. sativus (assembly GCF_001625215.2). Lineage (NCBI taxonomy): Eukaryota > Viridiplantae > Streptophyta > Magnoliopsida > Apiales > Apiaceae > Daucus > Daucus carota. Next base: position 58,125,229 of record NC_030383.2, on the reverse strand, counting down.
TTCAGTGTATCTCCATGAATTTTATCTGCTGCACCTGCATAATAGCGGAAGGTTTCTGCTGCTCCCGGAATGTCTATTGCCTTGCCAAGATGATACAGTTTCCCTGCATCAATAGTATCTAAAGCTGCCAATTCTTCTGTATTTTCATCAATCAAGTCCGCTAGTTTCATCATTATCCTTCTCCTTTGCTGATCATCAGGAAAAAAAAAAAGAAGCTTAATCCTTCAAATCAAACAGGGCATTTTAAGATCTATATGCTAGAATATAATATGATCCTAGTACCCCTCCTCCCTACACCTTGAGGTTTTAGGAGAACTGGTCACTTAAAATGATATCAGAGCTCAGGCTCAATCCATAAATGACCTTTCGAGTAATATGATCATGGTAAGGCCTCCTTCCAAAATCTTGAGATTTTGGGAGAACTGGTCACTTGACACTATACTCGGTCCATGAAAAATTAAGAAAAACGACGAAGTGCTTACAGCTCCGGAAAATCGAGGCCAGGGACCATTGTCAAAAGCATCCCGAGCAGCCTTGACAGCCAAATCGACATCTTCCTTGCTCCCCTCAGAAACCTCTGCAATCACCTCTTCTGTCCTTGGGTCTATGGTCTCAAAAGTCTTACCTACACATAACCAAATAACAAAAACTCACATACAATTCTGACATAGATTCATCTGCATGTGAAGAAACTATGACAAGAAGATTAAGACATGGAGACAAACCTGAAAGGGACTGAACAAAGAGTCCATTAATAAAGAGCTTAGTGAACTTGATCTCTGGTATCATCTCCTTGACAGTAAGCTTTCCATTGCTCTCACCAGTCATGTTGAGCTAGCTTCCTCTGTTTTGCTACCTCCTTGTCAACGTTTGTTATTTAAGTCTTTTTTTGTGCAAGTAAGAGCAAGTCCAATGCTAATGCTATATATCTATTGCTATTGCTATAATATAGCACCAAAAAGTGTTTTTTGGTGCTAAAATAAAACTTGCACTCCAATGCTAAGTTCTATAACTAGTTTCAAATTTAACCAACTCATCAACTTTTACCTAACTTCTATATAGAAACAACTCATTAACTTTTACCTAACTCATTAACTCATTAACTAGTTTCCAATTTCTAGTTATTGATGATGTGGCAACATGGATGGATCCATCTTTGGTTTCAAATATAGAACCAAGGATGCATCTAAGCATGGATGCATCCAAATATAGCACTCTTTTGGAGTTGAATTTTTTACTTTTGATGCTATAATATAGCAATAGAACCAAGTATAGCATTGCATTGGAGTTGCTCTAACGGGAGATTACTATTAGTGGCGCTTTGTTTTTTGGTGCAAGAGGATAAATCACACATGCACACGCAGCCCCCCACAGCTCACAAGATATAGTATATAGGCACTTGCACAGTTGTGTTGCCTTGTTAACAGACGACCATATTTACGTGGGTCAATCCGTCATTGCTCATAAATGCTACTGAGGGATAAATTTGGGTTGGTTCGAAATCGACCCAATTTGTAATTAATAGTATAAATTACGAAAGGAATTTGAAAATGATCAGCGCCGATTTAAAATGATTTAAAATTTGAAAATATTATGATTTTTTAATAAATATTTAATTTTATTTGATTTTAATTTAGCTCAAAATTCATCCGGCCAGGAAATTAATCTCCATCGGAAATTATCACCGCGAGAATTTTTTATTATTTATTATATTCATGTAACATGTTACCAGCGAGACCCATTTTGTTTGGGCTTGTATGATTACAACTAAATAAATAGAATTTTTGTCTGTATTCACGATGTCTCTTTAATTTTTCTTTTTCCCAGTTTAAACTAAACTGGGATGAAGTTCGACAGTGACCGGGATAATAATTTTAGTTGACTTTGAAAATTGATGACGAAGATCTCTGTTCTATAATTCACGCCGGTCCCAAATTTAGGGTGTCTGTTCAATATATCTTTATAAAAATAAATTTATTTTAAAGAAATTAGATAAATTTAAGCTCTTTTAGAAGCATTTCTCATCTTTATTAATTAATATTATAGTATCTTTCAAAGTTGCACTTGGAAGAATTATAAATTTTAAAAGATTTTTTTTATTTCTTGCGCCGAGAATATAGTGGAGCTGGGGAGGTGGTCCGGGTGGATACATAGAGTATGACCTAATTGGTATGAGTGATGAACCCACGGAAATGAGTTTAAATCATAATTTTGTATTTATATTTATTAAATTAAATATATAATTTTCTTTTGTTCAAGATTTTTTTTTAATTTATTTTATTACTTACATATTAAATAATTTGCTATTTCCTCTTAATTGCTTATATTATAATAATCCTGTTTAATTTATCTTATTTTTCACAAGTCGGTCACTTATTTTGAAGACTGTAGACAATTATTTATTTATATGGAATATATAATTATTAAAAATATTATATGAACGTGTTTTTTCCGAAATAAGTTTATATATTTCTAGAATAAGTATTGTCAAATGCACTCATCCATAATATAAACATAAATGTTATATGAGAATATCAGTGTTTTTGACATGGTTTATGATACTATTAAGTCAAAAAAGAAAAACTTACTTCAGCAAATTAAATAGGAGTTTGCCCGGTGATTGATACAATTATTCGTCAAAGTTACATATGAATCGAAAAATACAATTTTTACATCCTCCGACAATAATTTTAGGAATATTTTTGTTTTTTTTTGACAACCATGACTTATATAATCTTACAAATTCTCGGGATCAAGAAGAAAAACTCTCAACGACTTGAGTTTCGAACTGTGCTCGAAACATTTTTTTAATAATAAAAGGATAAATATATTTCGTACTCCTCATTTACTCTTACGAATACAAATAATTTGTAAAAATGGACAGTATGATGATTGCTGAGCATCCAATGCTTCAATCCATATATGTCCTTCTAGTAACATCACTAAAATATTACCATAATTTTGGACTTCCTATTTCCTAGTTCCTATAACATCAATAAAATATTATCCTCTGTAGAATTTAATACTTTAACAACAATACATATCGTTTTCACATCAATATCCTGCCTTTATTTTAGTAAAATGGATTCATTCAATCGATCAAATCTTTTATCATACTTTATAAATGGAAGTTGATTATAAAAAGTAACTAGTTTTCCCTACCAACTTAAAATATGAAATTGATTATGATATATTTTGTATGAGACGTGCTTTCTTAATTTTTTGTAGAAAGGAAAGAATAGGATGGACCTCCATATTTATATAAATATATTTTGAAAGATAATATTGTATCATTTGTTTTAAAAATGACAGTTTTCGTTTTTTTTACTTGGATATTTATGAAAAACAAAACCCTATAATAATCCATTTATATTATATAATAATTCAGCATAAACAAAAAGCATAATCCATTTATAATTTGCATTATTTTATATGTGTATATGTTGTAAAACTCACCTTTCAAACAATATCTTAAGGTGCACTATTGCAAGAACTATGATAAAAATGCATGTCGCGCCGGAGGCTGCGCTGTCTTCATGCGCTGGAGTCTCATTCTAATTTAATTAATTGAGTATGAGCCATCAGGTATCTTTTGATGGATTAGCAGGAGGTTATGCCTTCCCACGACGACTGATTCAATAGTCTGAGACGCCGTTATGCCTGTGTAAAACTAAATTATTAAATTTAATGAGTTTAGTTCAATGAAGATCATATTTTTTTTAGAACTGGAGACCACATATGTTCGGTAAATAAAATATTTCATAAAAACATTGCAAAACGTATAGTTTTACGAATCATATTCTCTGAAATCATTATTACATCTAAAATCTTGAATATCATATAAGTTTTACATATGGAACATTACAAAATATTTTATTCTATGGATTATGTTTAATTTGCAGAACATATGTTCAACTTGCAGAACATACATTATCAACTTATTAAACATAGATGATTTTCAATAATTTTAATGAATACATAATATTTGTAGAACATATTTTACAAAATAATATATTGTACAATGTTTTGATTGCAGAACATACGTGGTCTCCGAGGTCTCCGATAATATATATAATATATATAATATCGAAAATTAATTATTATAATACATAACTTGTGATTAGAAATGAAGTTCTAGATGCTTCTTTTCTTTATAAATAAAATGACTTGTCTAAAGGAAAAAAATAGCCACTAAAAATACTTATCCAATTGATATAAAAGGCTCAAATATTAATTTACTACACAATAATTAAATTCAAAATAAAACATTAACACGATAATATAGTATCAATTTGCATGCACTGGCAATCACAAATAGAGAAATATAAATTAGGTATTTTTATCAAAATACAATAAAAATAAGAAAACAATATAAATTAAAGATTTTAATCAATATATAATAAAAAAATGAAGTAATCGCATATACATAAGTCATAACTGTTATGGACTTGAAAATTGGGACCATTTTAAGACCCAATGGGACTGTTTGTCCGGTACTATTCACCGGCCCGCTCATCGGTAATCTGGGTATCTATGTTGAGGCTGATCTAACATGAGATTTTCACGGCGATCAATAAATTTTCATATTATATTTATATATATTTTCAAAATTTTTGAATTTTTATTTTTACAATATTATAAAATTTAAAATAATAAAAATGTAAAAAAAAATTAGAAGGGACACGCGTCTCCCTCGGTGATATGTTTTTCCTTTACGTAACAACACGTGTCTCTTTTTATGATTAAAAATAGATGATATTTCACCCATTTTGAAAATAAAGTTTTCATTAAAACAACGAATCGAGAAATAGAGAGATCAGTCATAAGATGAGCAGTACAGTTTGCTTCCTTACATGACTAGGAGAGATCTTACGGTTTAGAGCAAAAACGCATCCCTGTCATGAGTTGACATATGATTCGGTACAAGAGGTCACAGACCCCTCGGCCTTGGTTTCAGCGGATTGTGATGGTCCTTACTCCTTTGGTCTTGCGTTAGCAAGAGGAAAACACGTGAAATTTTTTGGAAGTAGTATTCTTCTGTCTCTTGATACTTTTTCCATTTACATTTATCACGTTTGCCAATACACATTTTTGATAGTTAATATCTTTAATTTCGTATTAATATTAAATATAAAATCTTCACCATATTAAAGTATTTATGAATACGAATCCAACAAGAGCACTCATGATTATATTTAGTGTTATAAATTAGACGTAAATTAGTAATTTGTCTCATGTTATGAACAGTCCCTACATATCAAACGAGCAAAGTAAATAGAAACGGAGGGAGTATTAAGTATAGTTTAGACTTTAGACTCATGAAATTTTTATTCGAATTTGATTCAAATTTCAAGTATGAATTTTTATATCTCAATGGAATTTCAAATTTCTGATTGTGAATGTTGAGCATTGGTATTTGGGCCATCATCACATTGGGTCCTTCACAACGATGGGCCCTAAAATTCTTTTTTTATGAAAAATTAGTTACAAGGACACAAAATTCCTCTACAAATTGATGATTGGGAAAAAAATTATGCAATAGTTGAGTTAAATTCATCATAAAACCTTAATTTCAAACCTGATGTGGCCATTTTTCGTTAGGACTCCTTTTTAATGTTGTCATGTCGAGAGGTCACAAACGAGATTCTATTAAAACCAATCTGTAACAAGATAATACTAGCACCAGTTTTTTGCTATTTGTTTATATTTTGACCTCTATTCGAAGCAACGTAATAATAAGAGAAGGCCATAGCGTTTTCTAGTATATATAGGCCATGAATCATGATGCATCATGTCGAGTTGGGCCAATCCATGCACACCTGAACACATAGTTTCTGTTATGACCATTCCATTTAAGGAACATATTTTAATATATATATTTCATCTTTATGTTTGGTAAGGATGGGTGTTCTTCCTGTCCCAAACCTGATACGATTTTCCCACCCGCCGGGCATTTTTTCTGTCTGACTGCTCCGATCGTCGAGAAATTGGGGAAGTTTTGGAGCACCAACCAGAAAATGGGTAAGAATTCGTTAAAAATTAGGAGAGAGGGGCAAGGTTTAGGATTAGTGATCTCTGGTGGGAGTTTCTAGACCTCCTTAAATAATTTAAATATTTGAATTATTAATTTATACAAATTATTAAAGATAAACAGATCATATCTATAATTTCACACATTTGTTTGATTAAATTATTTTATATTATAGTACAAATGAGTTGATCATATTGAATTTTGTTTTTGTTATTTAACTGAGAAATAGATCATGTTTTCTCTTCTTAATTCTGATAGGCTTCTAGAGACAGACACAAGCCATCATATAAGTTACATATTTCTTCTGGCTAAATAAGAGAAACGAGGGAGGCAAAATTTGAATTGTTAAATTTATTTAAAAATAATTAGTGAGCATAAAATGTCGAGTGACGCCTGTCTACCATAATTAAGGTTGTATAAGAGGCTATTATTAGTCCAGCATAAAAAATCAGGGAGTCGTGAGTGTTCCGATTAATGTCCATAGACATTTTATGTTAATTATGATCGACCTACGTGGCTTATCACCCACGTAGTTCAGAATCGTCAAGGATCAAATTATAGTAATTTTTTTTTTAAAATTTCTTTGATTATAATACTTATTTGAGAAGTTATGATGAGATGATGATATTAGAAAATGAAATTCTCAAGGACTGAAAAATAAATATGTTTTTGTTGAAATTCGAAATGATTTTTTAACAATGGTGTTCCTGTCAAACACAGAAATTATCAATATTAGACAAACTTATAGTCAACCTTATTCATTACTTATTATGACCACTCGAGCCTTAACTTATTTTCTTGAATCAGATTTGATTGCATGTTTAGTTCATATTTTGTTATCTAACTCTGACAGCTAAGCGTTCCTATCAAACACAGAAATTAACTATATTAGACAAACTCATAGCCAACCTTGTTCATTACCTATTATGACCACTCAAGTCTTAACTTATTTTCTTGAATTAGATTTGGTTACATGCTAAGCATGTTTAGTTCACATTTTGTTATCTAACCCTGACAACTAAGCGAGGAGGTGGTAAGAACTAAACACACCACCACAAAAATAGTTCATATTATTATTTATCGACCTGGTTATGTTTTGACTCGTCGTCATAGGTAGATATTATGTAAGAGCACTAGGTGATTGGGAATATGTTAGAATTAAGTTATGTAAATTATTTAGGTTATAAATGTAAACAGATATATGTTTCTAAACTTTTGTTGAGTTGTAATAATATTTAGTTGTTACTTGTTTCATACAATAATCTATGACAGGTTATGTGACTGCTCGATCTAGGTACCATATTCAGAAGATGTCACTTGTTAGATGAATGTGTGACATTTATTTAAGTCTTTTTATTAGTTAGTCTCACTTGTTTTAACTTTGGTTTCATGTAATTTCATTTTTGTAGCAATTTCCTGTTCTTCATTAGCGGGCTTTCTATTTTTCCCACCGGTTGATTTTGGAGGTGTAGCTTGTTGGGGGCTAGCGTACCATCATGTTCTCTAATTACCTTTTTCTTGTAATTAAAACAATGCATCACTTTACCTCGTCTCGTCATCCTAGATAACTTCTTTGGGTGCTTTACCATCAATTACTTCACAACCCTCCTTTTTCTCATCTATTTTGTAATCCCACCTCTCCATTTTTTGACAATTTTAGGTGGGAACACATCACCTCCTTTCACCTCTTCTCATAAAAGCCTCCCTTTTAACAGTTCAAGACAATATGGTATGTTTTCATACATGTTTTTTCAAAAAAAAGTTCAAAAAAATTATATGAATTGAATCTCATTCTTTCTCACTAGTACAGAATGGAAAGACCAATTAACTCCTAAATCCCATAGCTACATCATTGTTCTTACAAATTCACAAAATACCCTACTTCTTCAATGAAGTTGAAAATTTTTGCTTACTATCATAAAGTACACTACATTCGATATTTTTTAATTGTCTCAACTAAAATTTTCTTAGCCCTGGCCCCTAGGCGATATAATATGAAGAAATCCACTCATTTCAACTCTTTTTTGATGTAGTATATCTTTTTCTTTTTCTTCATCGACTTTCTTTCAGACGTCAATTCTTCTGTTTCCTCTCCTTTCTCAGTCTCCGTAATGCATTGCCATCACCTTATTCTGCAGTATCCTCACCCACTTGTGCATTGTCATCACTGTCTTATATATTACTCTCATTGAAACTCCAAGATAAGTCACTCCCGTCAGCATTACCAAATAGCAAATGTTCAATTCATTCACTTTTTTTTGGTAGATTAGTATTGGAGAATGAATGAAACACATAGATCCTACAAACTCTTATTATCTGAGCATTCTAGCCAGCTCAATAACATCATTGTCATACATTGACGGTTCAAACCTAGGTCTGTAAACGGATCGGATTTGGATCGTATCTAACTAAATTCATATCCTAATCCATTTAGATTTATCGGATTCAGATCAGTTCAGATCAAAAGTCACATATTTTACAAGTCAAATCTTTTCCGATCTATTCGGATCGTGGATCCGATCCATTAAAAATTATGAAATATATTTTTGCACGTACGTGGACAATGAACCTTCCATAAAAGGGAAAAGAAATATACTTCCTACGTATATTAATTCATGAATTTTAACTTAACAAGCATAAAAAGGGACTAATAAATCAAAAAAGTAAAGTATGTAGTTTCATGTTATTAACAAAAATACAACTGAAAAACTTTGTTATATAACCTTCAACATAAAATGTGTCAAGTGAATAGAAAAATAATAAATAAGTTGCTTGATACTTCTAGAGGAAACAATTATTGCCTTCTCCTCTATTTATAAGGATTAAAATCAATAAATATGTCATAAATACATAACAATGTGACTGAGGAGGTGTTACAAGTGGAATAAACTCCACGACCAAGTGAAAGAGTTTAGCTCCCATGTGTCTATTTTATATGTAATATATTAATATATATATATATATATATATATATATATATATATATATTTATATATATATATATATATATATTTATATATATATATATATTATAATATAATATATTGTAAAATATATAATATAGCTAAGCGTAGGGGTGAGCGAAAAAACCCGAAAAACCGAAACCGAGTCGAAAAACCGAAATCGACAAAAATCGAAAAAAACCGTAGCTCAACTGAACCGACGGTTAACCGAACCGACGGCTACGGTTTTACATCTAAAAGTGAACCGAAAAACCGAACCGCTTATATAGTATTATATAATTTATTATATATTATATATATAATAAATTATTACTCTGGTATTATTGGTATATTTTCTGGAACTATCCAGCTTAACTATAGTTACAAGTCAGCAAGTTACATTAGTTTGTTAGCATATTTAAGTAGAGAGAGAGTAGTAGAGTAGTTAGGAATTAACATCATTTCCATAGAGAGATACTGTGTAACTAAGTCTTGTATAAATAAGAAACACCGGGCTGATTCATACTTTACATTTCTAGATCATCTTTTACATACCGTAACAGTGCTCATCTACTTCATTTCGATTATATTAATGAGTACTTATATTTTAAATATTTTCTTTCTTATTTATTTTGGTAAAATACGTACTAATGAATAATATTTAATTAGTGATTATACCTTATTTTTTATTAATTTTTTCTTTTGAGATGATTATTAAATTTGTATAACATTTTTTATCATACAAAAACCGTAACCAAATCGACGGTTAACCAAACCGGAAAAAAACCGTTTGAAATGGTTCGGTAACGGTTTTAAGGTAGAAACCGAACCGACATGTACGCTTCGGTAACGGTTTTAGCTAAAAACCGAGCCGAACCGACTCGTGCACACCCTTAGCTAAGCGTGGATCGGATCTTTAACAAATCGGATTTGACCATTTTTCATATCCATTCCTTATCGGACCGGATTTTATTGAATCAGATTATTAGAATCGGATTTTTTTAATAAGTGTCCATATCCATTTATTTAACTAAGGATCGGATTGGATATCCAATCCATTTACAGGCATATCTAGACCGATATCCATTTACAGCCTATCTAGACCCTCAAGAGAAACACCATATGTTGAAAAATAAAAAATATCACCATTACTAACAACGTCATTAATCATCAAGACCGGTCTCATATATTTGAGTGTCTTAGACGAATTTTGAAAATGATGCCCCTATTTTTCAAGATCGTAAGGGAAAATTTTACATACATTCGAATTATACAATGACATGATTAAAATATTGTTTTAAAATTAATAATACAACAATTCAAATGTATATAAATATATAAATACATAATCTTATCGCTATATATTATATATGCAGATAGGGTTAAAAATGGGGTGGGGAAAATGGGGAACCCGCCCTAACCCTCCCCGAATGTGGTAGATATGCCCCGCTAATATGGGGAATGGGGTAGTGACGGGGAATAGTTTTTCACCCCGCAAAAATACGGGGCAAGTATGGTATTTGTTAAATCCCCGCGGGGATTCCCCGCCCCGCCCCGCATATATTTAATTTAAATAAATAATTATATTTAATATAATATATTTATAATATTTTATATAAATATATTTATTATGTTAGCTAATGTCTCTTTTGATATTTTTATATGCAAAGCGATTATTATAAAAAATTGCATGATTATATTGTTATTTTAATTTGACATGCATGCATTATCTAGTTTTTTGTTTTTAATATACACGTCTCGTATATTTTTATTAAATTTTGAAGAAAAAAATACTAAATTTTTAAGTAAATATCTTAAATGTAATATTATATATAGTGACGTGACGAGACGGGGCGGGGCAGGGCGGGGCGGAATTATATTAAATCCCCGGTGGGGTGGGGATGGAGATTAAAATTAAATCCCCGCGGGGAATGGGGCGGGGATGGGGCAAAATAAATATATATGGGGTGGGGCTGGGAAATGAAGTCCCCGCCCCGAACCCGGCCCATTTTTAACCCTATATGCAGATATATTTTGGTATCCCGATATGATGATGCCCCTTCACTATAATAACCTCATCTTCGTCCCATTCAGAAGATCACCTAAGAGCAAGCCCAATGCAATTATCTATTTTCAACCCCTAAAAATTATAACTTAAAATATTGGGGATCAAAAAACTATTTTGCTCCAACGGTGTTCCCTATTTGATTCCCTATATTTTAAATTTATATATATAACTCAAGAAGAGAGAAATATTGCACTAATAAATAACAGAAAAAAGAGGAGATATGAGCCGATGATGACATGGAACATATAGGGGGTTGCTTTTTCATCCCTCAAATAAGGGGTTGAACTTTCTCTCACCTAAAATTAATAGGGGATAGGGAGTTGCGTTGGAGGAGCTCTTTTTGTTATCAATCCTCAAATCTTGTCCATGTAGATCAAATATAGGTAAGGAATGGGTGCATTGGAGTTGTTCTAACGCAAGAGCATTTGATATGGGCGGTTGAAACGCTTCTTGTTACTACTAGTTACTCTATTACTGATGCAGGGCGCCTAATCATAATACTCCTACTATAATACTCCCTCCGTCCCCCTCAATTGTTTACATTGGAGGGGGACACGGAGACCAAGACAATGTATGAAAAATGAGTAAAGTTAGATGAAAAGTGGGTAAAGTGGTGGGACCCATCAATATTTAATAATAGATTTGAGATAGTGGAGGAAAGTAGTGGGTGTAATACTCCCTCCGTCCCAATTCTTTTGGCTGATTTGATTTTTGCACACATATTAATAATAGTGCATGGAGTGTTTATCTTTATCAATGCATATCCCCTTTTTTAACAGCTTTTCAATGTTTACAGTAAAAGTGTATGGGGACTTTCATTTTTTCAAAACAACGTAGGAACTTTCATTTGACTCTACACTAAATGCAGGTAGGTGGTTGTTTACATATAGCCTATATAAACCAACGTTAAAACTCTCTGGCCATTAGCTCTTTTTTCTTCTTCTATTTTCTCTTTGAATATACAACATGCAAATGAAACAGGAGAAGAAAATATGGTTTGATCTTAATGAGCCACCTCAGACACCTAAAATATTTTTTGATCTTAATGAGCCACCTCAAATACCCAGAGTTGTTGATATCAATGAACCAGAGCCGCCTGAAAATATGTCTATAGAAAAGCAGCAAAGCATCATGCAAATGTTGAGTATTTTTATCTCATGTTGTAACTGTAAGTTTTTTTATTTATTTTTATTTTTTATATAATTATGTCTGATTAAAATAAAATCTAACATATGCTTATAATTTTTTTAGGTTGTTATTAAGAGCTGGGCTAGATGATTATACTGCATGCAGAGAAGATGGAGATATTAACTAATGTTAATGATTTATATTTGATGTAATCAAATATTTTTGCAATGTTTCACGGATATGTTTCGGGAAGTGTATGTTTTTAAGTTTTATGTCTACTTATGCACTAATTTTTTGTTAATTTTTTTTTGTTATATTTTACATTGTATAGCATAGTAAATGCTTAATAAAATTAAATTAGACTAGCTAATAAAATTAGCCATTAGTTCATTTTCTAGAAAAATAATGACATGCTTAAACTTGGATCATTAAATTAAATTAGCTAATAAAATCAATTACATAATTAAACTTGCATTATCATAAATTTGTTTTTTTTTTAATCACTCTATTGAGAATATGATCAAACTAAGGTAAAACTTGAAATTAACACATGAAGGTCATTACTCTAAAAATTAATAACATATTTAAACTTGAATCATTAAATTAAATTGGCTAAAAAAATTAATCACATACTCACTTAAATTTTCACTATCATAAATTTAATTTTTTTTTAAATCACACTAATAAGAATATAAATCACGCTAATATAAAATTTGAAAAATAATATTGAGGTCATTAGTTTATTTTCTAGAAAAATAATGACATGTTTAAACTTGAATCATTAAATTAAATTAGCTGATAAAATCGCTTACATAATTAAACTTGCACTATCATAAATTTGTATTGTATTTTTTTAAATCACACTATTAATAATATAATCAAATTAGCTAATAAAATTAAATTATCAATTCAAGAAACACTTAAATAAAAATGCATTGAAATTCATAAAACAAGCAAAAGACTTAGTGCACAATTTAACAAACATAGAAGTAATACAGATAGCTGGAAAACAACACTGCAGCTAACTAACTAGAATGAGACAAGTGATTATGAACAGAGTTGATAAGCTCCTCATCACAAGATAACTGGAGGGGAATGCTTCCATTAGGGCACTGATTGTCGTCAAAGTGAGGCTGTTTATAGTTGTTACCTCCTGCCTTCTTCATTATCTCGATCATGTTTAGTTGTAACGTCAAAAAAATCTTGTTGAGCTTATCATGATGTAGCTCAACAAAAGATTTTTCAACTGCCGCAACAAGTTCATCTATACTTTTGGGTGCCTGTTCATGCTGTAAAGTTTGTATTGCTCTAAAAAATCCCAAGTCCAGCACATTTAGGTCTGGGCTATTAGGAGGTTGAAAGCACAATCGTATATCAAAACCATTCCTTTTAGCAGCTTCCACAAATTCAGGATCATCTACACTAATGTGGGGTTTTGCATTATCTTGCTGGACAAAGATTATACCACCTGAATTTCCTCCTGGCCACATAGATTCAATTGCTGGAAGCACTTTATCTATCATCATTTTCCTTGTCACATCCTTGGTTATTGGGTTTATTGGTTTAGTTTCTAAAGTACCAGCAGGCCTATTCTTGCTTTTTCTCTTGGCAGGTTCTTTTGTAATGAAGGGAAATATACCAATTTTTCCCTCAAACATGGTGTTCCTCAAAGTGTCAAATCTAGGACGTGCAACCACACATAAAAACATGATTTTATCAATAAAATTAGAACTTTTACATGTACGTAAGGGTGGGTTCTCATCGGGAAGAATATAGTACCTCTGGTTTTTTTTTGTCATGGTAAACCATTTTTCATCTATGTGAATAGAGTTTAACATGCTTGAAAATAAGGAAATGTTTAAATTCATATCATGAGTGATCATAGATAAACAAAACCTTAGACGTGCTCTCTTGTTCTCCTCCGTCAAATATGGCTTTATTGAATTTGTATGTGGGCGAAGATGTCCCTCTCGGATGCGCCGATGAAGAGTAGACTTTGATAAATGAATGGCACATGCCAGTGACCGGATATTTGTTCTTCTGTTGAAAGGTACTTCTTTCACCATGTTGACATCAATTTCTACCCTCTTTCTTCCTGCATGACCAAATGACTTACCACTAAAATCAATACCATTAGCAATGTTTTGCTTACCAAGTAACCATATTCTTGTAATGGTGCGAGCTGAAATTGAGAATTTGGTGGCTGCAATTTTTTTGAAACCCTTTTTCACTTTCATATTCCTAGAATTTTGCTGGAGAAACTCAAAAACAATTCTCTTTTGATCTGCACTCATGTGTTTATATGTAGTTGCTCCATCTTCATTTGTTGTATTTTCTTCCATATGTAAACTTGAAAGTAAAATCTTGTGTGGTGTTGTAAATTTTGAATGAAAAATCTAGTAAGCCGGTCATGTTCTTATAGGCAAATGAGGAGATCATGGAGGGAGTTTATGGAGGGAGTTCAAATTTTTAAGCTAAATTTTTTGAAGTGAAAATAATTGATGTTGGAGGGAGTTTTGGTGGGACTATAAACAAGAAAAAATAATTGGAGGGACATTATATTTTTATGTTAATCAATATTTCATTTTTATTTTTTAAGCGAAAAATTATTTTCAGTTTGTAAATGAAAGACAATATAAAAATAATATATAAAAAATATTATTTTACATTTGATTGTTAAATTATTCTTAAAATTATGAATAATAAAATTATTCATATTAAGTTTTAGTTTTAATAAAATTTTATAAGTAATATTATTTGAAACGAATACTTGACTTTATAAAATTTTATATTAGAGATACTATTTTATATTTTATTGTTAAATTTTTCTTACAATTAATTTTGGTGACAATATATTCATTAAAGTCATGTTTATAGTAAGCTTTAATTTTTATTCTAAACTGATATGAAATATAATTTTAAACATTTTTTATGGTAGAAATTAAAAAATAATAAAACTAAAAATGCTAGCATTAGAAATATTTAAATACAATGTCAGATCATGTAAATTTTAGTGAACTCAGTTTGCAAATAAATAAACATTGTCCAGTGTTGAGAGGGAAAATGAAAAAAAAATTGATCGATGTGTGCGGCTAAGTATTTAAAGTTAACATTGAGACGTGCAACCCTAATAAGTGTTCTTATGTTCACGAGAGAAAAAGAGAAAAAGTCATCATTAGAAAAGGAGATGTGTGCACTGCAGTGCACGCTTATACATGCATAGCAAGGGGGTAATATGGGAACTAATTACATAAAAATAGAAACTTGGACATTTTTTTGGGACAGCTTAAAAGGGTAACTCAGCCAAAAGAATTGGGACGGAGGGAGTAGTAATTTTTATTGTTAAATATGAGATAGTGGGGGAGGATAGTGGGTGTAATGATGGAAAAAACTTATTATTTATGGTAATGTAAAGAAATGAGAGGGACATCCCAAAATAGTAAATGTAAAGAAATGAGAGGGACAGAGGGAGTAATACCGTGTAATACATTCCTATCGTAATGTGAAGTTTAATTGAGTGAAACACGCAACACATCAATCACTTCGAAATCATTGGTAACGAGGTCTCAAAATTTATGTCAAACATTATTACGTCACTTTTTAAATATTAAATTTGTTGATAGCGAGCTCAATATTATTTGACATAGTTTGATGATTTGATGGGCTATATGACTTTATCCTCATATCACAACGGGAGACCGGTTGTCACCGAAACTATATGGCCCAACTGTTCATTATCTTATTGTTAACTATACTAGTTGAGAATCCGCGCGTTGTCGCGGTCAATAAAAATTATATTAATGATTCGATATTAATGTTTATAGAGTACAATAATTTTGTGCATGTCTATAAAAAGTATATTAATGATTAAGAATTAATATTTGCAAATTAAAATAAATTTTATATTATAAAAATCTTGATATAATACCAATACTAATATATAAAATTGCAAAATTTGGACTATAATTCATGGTGAAAAATTGAAAATAAATTTCTACACGTAATTAACAATTTAAAACACGACGAATCTTAATTTTTTTTTGTGTTTTTCTTTTTGAAAAGTAATTATGTTCTTACATTGTCACCATCCTCTAATTTTTTTTTGGATTGATTATACACAAGAAACATCTAACTTAAATCTGCGAGATAGCGGTCAATAACTACCCTGGCGTGTAACAACCTTTATTTTTTAATACTGTATAAACAGCCTTCACTTAAAAGTTGCTTGAACGGAGCAAACAGATAATGCATGAATAATTTTTTCATGTATACAAAGTAAATCATATAAAAATTAACAAAAACAAACATGTTCGATGAACAAAACATATATTATAAAAGAATAACCAACAAACATGCATCACTAATAGTTAATTTATTAATATCATCCATCAATATCATGTCAGGACTATATTCTTCTCACGTGTTTGGATTTGTCGACTCCCACATAGCGGTATATAACTACCTTTACTTGTAACAATCTTTTTTTTTTAATACCGTACAAACAACCTTCACTTATCGTTTATCACCAGAGAGAGGTAAGGTTGTGGTATTGAGAGAGAGTATGTTGTGTTTATATGATCCAAAACCCTACAACCTATAGGGGTATTTATAGGTGCAGAGAGACTTGTGTGCTACTCTTTCCCATAATTAAATAATCTGAAACAAAATCATATCAAAACTTTCAAGTTACTATATTCCATAAATAATCTGAAACAAAATCAGATTTTGAAACTTGCTTCTAATATGTCCGAAACTAAAAAAGGTAGTTCTAATTTTTTGATATTTTTCATTTAAAAATTTCAGAAAATTAGAAAAACAGAACGGAGCGATGTGAGAGGCGCCACATATACGCTCCTCGTTTCTCCTTTATATAAGTATATTGATTCCATAAATAATCTGAAACAAAATCAGAATCTGAAACTTGCTTTTAATATATCCGAAACTAAAAAAAGTAGTTCTAATTTTTGATATTTTTCATCCGAAAATTCCAGAAAAATAGAACGGAGCGATGTGAGAGGCGCCACCTAGCTACACGCCCCTCACTTCTCCTTTATATAAGTATATTTATTAATAAGTTAGAAGTGGAAATAATTTTTTATTTATATATTTGGATGTAGTTTTTAATATCTATAATTTATTTATTATAAAATTATTAATATAATAACATTTAATAAATATTTTTTAATTAATTTATGTATATTTTAAAATTAAATTTAGAAGTGAAAATGAGTTATAAAAAAATTTGTGCCGAAAGAAAATTAAAAAAAATAGAAGCGCAGAGTTTAAGAAGTGAAATGGAATATCTTAATTAATAAATTATATTTTAAATAATTTATGAAATTATATTTTATAAGTGTATTGAAATGCATGTCAAGTCTCATCTTCAGAATCTTCAAGTAAACTATGGGGAGGCCAAAGGGTGTATGCATTTCTTAAAATTAGAGCGGTGCTAAGATTAAAATCAGTTGGTTAGATTGGACATGTAGAATATTAAGTAAAATTTGTTCTAACTTGTAATATATTGTGCTTCGATAATTTGACTATGTTGATTGGCTATTTGTTAAAAATGATATGTAATGAATATATTAGGTTGACATAAATGGAATATATTTTGATGTAAGTGAAATTTTCTTATAAATTTCTTATAAATTTCTTACAGGCAGAGATGATGAAAATAATTATCACCAAGAGACTGTATATATAAATATATATAAGAAAAAATAGTTAACATCAAAAGACTGTCTATAGAGGAAATGTAATCATAGGTTTTGAATTAACTTTACATAATTTTTATTTATAGTACATTTTAATATTTTTTAATTAAAGTATCTGTATGACCGGAGATGCTTATTGTTAGGCATATCATTTATAGATAGGCATTGTTCTCAAACTAATCACTTGTTAATTATTATTTCATAACATGTTAAATTGAACAAGTTTTGAACGACAGAATCAAGCGCTTTTTCTTTTAAAAAAAAAAAAAGAGAAGAGGACGGGTTATTCAGATTTTTTTTGATGGTCAGAGACAAATTTGATCATTTAATTTTCATAATTTTTAGTTAATTTTTATTTTTCCTCTTTACTAGATAAGTTGGAATCAAAATGAATCGAAAGAGGTAAAATTCATATGAAGCAGGTAGGCAAGACAGCTTGGATGTTACACTTTATCAAGATAGACAGGTTTGTTCTTTTATAAACAATTCACAAATACTTGGTCATATTCTTTCCACATACGTTCTCTCATCTGGTTCACAGACATATCATACTTAATTATTTTTGTTTAGTGGGGATTATTTGATGGACCCTTCATGATTTTAGCAGCTAATGGATGCCACTTTCTATAAAAGTAAACAATATTTAATTGCACTATATTTGACAAAAATTATGTCTCTTTTCTGTGATTTTTACTGATAACTACACCAATTAGAAACATGGACGCATATTATTGGATGCCGGGGAGAAATTGTGGTTTTTATATGTAGTCCAATCATTAAGCGACAAAAGATTAGCTATTCATTAAAATTGTCAAATACAAATGAAAATGAGCCGGAATGAATCCCAAATATAGATAATCATATTATATTAGTAAATGTGAATCCAGCAATTAAATATATTTAAAAGGAATACTTCTTAAAAAAGGAGATTTCATTGATTTTTATGTTCATCTATTTGAGAGTACTGCTAAAAATTGTTGTGTCGGCAGAAACAATTGTTGGTTAAAAAGGTGTTTTTATAAAAAACAAATAGTTATTTGATTTTTTTTTTTTTGATTTTTACATTTTTATAGAAAATCTGTTTTAAAACTGAACTTCAAAATTTTTTTAGCCCGTCCTGCCATCGAGCACGAGTGACCAGACCCCAACTTTAAAAGCAGCAGGGTTTCTATAACGTGGATATGAGTTGCTGGCAGCACATTACAAGTTGACTGTACTACTTTGTTTCCGTTGTTATGGGGATGTGAAAAGTGTGTTTGCCAACGTGAAACTCGAGAGACAAGCTCTAATTATCTTACATTTATGTTTCCACGCCCTAAACACCTGCTTACCATCTAGATTAATGAGGGCAGGTCCCCACTTATCTTGCAACTAGCAAGCGACACATTAAGTTCGTGAGCTATTTAAGAAAAGGCAAAAGCAAATCGGGAGATCAACCCACCGAATCTAAGTCACTGTTTGATTCGGATTGACCAATCTGAATTTGTGAGTGTTTCTTTGATTTCCGTGACCTGAAATTTCGTGTTATTTTATTAGAAATGTCACGTGGATCCTATATTTTATTTCTAAGGGTTTGGGTAGATGAGATGAAATGATGGAGAGTAAGGGGCATTTTCGTCTTACAGATTTGGGCTAAAATGAAAAGGGTGTATTCGATTAGGATTTTAATTTATTGTTTTTAGTTTATAAATTTTAATGAATTGTATGTGATTTTGAATTTTTGATAAAATGTCGCAGAAGTGATAGGATTTAAACACAATACTTCAAAATTTCACGGATTTTGGTAGGATTTCTAAAAACTTAAAATACACGGAAGAATGCAACAAAATCCATCATTTTATGAAATCCAAAAAAATACGTCAGCATTTAAATACCATCAGATTTTAATAGATTTTAAACAATCCCAATTGAATACCATCAGATTTTAAAGTATAATTTAGAATCCTAATTGAATACCACTGGATTTTGTAGCATAATTTAAAATCCCAATTGAATACCTCAATATTTTAATGGATTTCAAATAATCTCAATCGAATATACTCGGATTTCATAAATGAAAAAAATGTTTTAAAATTCCAATCTAATATACCCCTCATATTGTTGTTTTGTTGAA
The DNA here is from genome assembly GCF_001625215.2 of Daucus carota subsp. sativus. Classification (NCBI taxonomy): domain Eukaryota; kingdom Viridiplantae; phylum Streptophyta; class Magnoliopsida; order Apiales; family Apiaceae; genus Daucus; species Daucus carota. The sequence continues at coordinate 58,105,233 of NC_030383.2, read as the reverse complement.
GTTTGAATTTTCACCTTCATGGTTCCTTATTTTAAAGTTCGGTCCTTTTGCGATTCAGTTTATCTTCACGGAGTATGGTTTGCCGGGGTCTTTTTAGTAATTATATTTATTTGTAATTAAACATATTATTTTTATAAGCATGATTGAATATTTCTAAGTGGTGGGTTTATCCTGTGTTGTCTCAGGAGATCCGAATTTGATCCTGACTCGGGTTTATATTCACGAGGTATGATTTTAGTTATTTTTCTATTCTGAATAAATATTTGATATTTAAAATTTTATAATGGTCGGGATGGAGAGAGTATCGGATCTCTTATGGTATTTTGCCGCCGCCACAATATGAAAACTTGAGAGAAATGAAAATCTCCAGGTGTTTATGATAGCCGGACAGACGACAGCGGAGCTGCATAGTACAACTCAAGGGACAAGGGTTGGTGATAGAAATACAACCATTCCGTCTGTCTCATTTTCTTTGTCATAAATTTTTCACTATATAACATCTATTTTAAATTATACAATATATGAATATAATGTATTAATTTACTTTTATTCTTTTTACATAATAAAAAGAATCTAAAATAATTATTATTTGAATCTTAAGATAGGTGTCAAATTAGTGATAGATAAAATATTACTCTATTGTTTAATATTTGACACTTTGACTTTGGACACATACTTTTAACTTTTAAGTGCTTTAACCGAGTAGTCAGAAATATTATTTTTTAATTTTTTTTTTCTGAATAAAAATATATGATCAAAATTTTCATCTACAAAAAAAATTAATAAAAAATAATAATTTTTACTATCCGGTCAACTTATCTAAAGATGTATGCCAAAAGTCAAAACGTCAAATAATTAAAAACAGAGTAAGTAAATTTTACATACTATCTCTGTTTTGAAATATAACGTATTTTTAAGTCTTTTGACCGCATGCTAAAAATCATTATTTTCGAATTTTTTTTAAATAAAAATATATAATTGATATTATAATTCAAAACAAGAAAATTTCAAAAATAATGATTTTAAATATGCGGTCAAAAGACCTAAAACTACGTGTAAAAAAATCAAACGACCTATATTTCAAAACGGAAGGAGTATTTTCTGATTTTTGTGGTTACTCGTAGTTTTGCACTATAATTTACGTAGAAGCCATTATTTAACGTGTTTGCTGGTATTGCAAACACATTTCTGATCGACCAACACTCATTTCTCACACACAAAATTTTATCTCTCTTAAAATTTTATTAAACTCGATTACATCCAACCTAGCAATATCCAAGTAAAACCAAAATATCCCGTAAGAATCGACAAAAATTGGACCTGGCCTATGCATGTAGACGATATGCTTCCCCATGCCGCCTATGGTATTTGCTTTTATTGCAATCTTGTTATCATCCTCACATCATGTTGCACAGATATTAATTGATATTAATTTCACATGGTCCCACGCTCTTGTCCGCGCGTGTCCACTTTCCCAAAATATCTCAGTACCTGGACCGTGACTGTGTCATAAGATTATCGAATTTTTAGAAAAATAATACAGTACTATCAATTATTATGGTGTATACTGTGCGGTGGATTTCTATTGGCTGTTTGAAAAGGTAAACTTCATTTGAAATCATCGTTTTTTTAATGTAAGAATCTGCGGTCGTTACATTTCAAGTGCGCACTTGGTGAACTTACGGGCTCACGCAATAGCGTACAAATCATGTCAACCATCATTAAAATTGGATTTCGATTTCATTTAAAATTTAGAACAAATACAAGAATAAATTGAGAATAAAAATAACATCTTAATTTATGTCATCTAAAATCTAAAATTTGAAAGAAATGTGTTTCCGGACGCAATCCAAGGTGGTGTTTGGCTTCGTTGTTAAGTCCATCTTCTGAGTTTATAAGTCGGAAAAAATTTATATGTCAACTTTCGATGTATAGCCATAATTTATAAGTTGTAAAGAATTTATATGTCAACTTTCGACGTATAGCCACAATTTGAGAAATTGAAAATCTCAATTTTTTAGTGACTTATTTTTATCATTTGAAAATTGATTTTATAAATGATCATTTTAAAAAATAATTTATAATATTTTTTATTATATTAATAATTTTTATTCCCAATAATTTATAAAATAAAAAATGATTTACATCTACAAAAATTTGTAATATATAAATATTAAAGAATTCTTTTAAACTACACAAACGAGCCTAAAACTATTTACTACGATGAATTAAAAGAAGAGGCTACAGATCACGGTTGGATAACTAAGTGATAAAGAGTTTATCCTCTGTCGTCCTAGGTCCTGGGTTCGATCCCGGCTCGTCCTAAGAGTTTCGTAGAACAGATATTCATTTATAAGGCTATAAATCATATTTGTTAAAAAAAAAAAAAACTATAAGTGGTCCCAACAGTGACCACTAATCCCTACTTAAAAACTGCCACGTATCCACACATAAAAATGATCCTATATAATAAAAAATATTCGTCACAGATGCTCTGTAAATCATTACAACAAACATTTCTCCTCTCGCTCGTGTAATAAAAGCAGCTCAGGTCAGGGACGGCGAGACACAGCGAATTCAATGGATGTCGCCGAGGACAACAACGTCATCGCGCCGTTCGTCGTCAAGACTTATCAGATGGTCAATGATCCGACCACTGATAATCTCATCACCTGGGGACGAGCCAACAATAGCTTCATCGTTGTTAACCCTCTTGATTTCTCTCAACGACTCTTGCCTGTTTTCTTCAAGCACAACAACTTCTCGAGCTTCATCCGTCAACTCAACACATACGTAATATCAGTGTTTTTATTTCTCGTTCCAGTATCAGTGATTTTCTGTCACCATTTCAGTGACCACTTTGATATTTAATTTTAATTTTTTTTTTCTGACGTGTTTTGGTTGGTTTAGGGTTTTAAGAAGGTGGATCCAGATCGGTGGGAATTTGCGAACGAGTGGTTTCTACGAGGCCAAACGCAAATATTGAAGAACATAGCGCGAAAACGACATAATAAAAGCGGATTATATCCGCTTAACAAATACGACGAAGAGGAAGAAGAAGATTTATTAACGGAGATTTCGAGATTAAAGCAAGAGCAAAAGATATTAGACCTTGAAGTCGAGGGAATGACGAAAAGATTAGAAGCCACCGAAAGGAGGCCGCAACAAATGATGGCGTTTCTATATAAAGTCGTCGAAGATCCCGAAATAATTTCTCGAATGATGCTCGATAAAGATCGAACACGGAGAATCGGAGAGAAAAAAAGAAGGCTAATGACGATATCTTCGTCGACAAATTCATCGCATTCTTCGTCGGAAATGATGGCGACTACTTCGTTGAAGAGTGAAGAGGAGGAGGAGAGGGCCACGGTGGGGTCCATGTCGTCGTCGGAAGGGAGCTTCGACGGCCATTCTCCGTCGTCCGAGACGGTGTTACCGGCGTGGTTGATGGGTCAGAGAAGGCAGCTGAGGATGATGGAAACGCAGCCTTTGGTTGCGCAAGCCGCGTACAACGGAGGAGGATATGCCGGTGTATCTCCGCCTGTTGACGGCGGCGGCGGCGGTGATATGAGTTTCTTCGCCGGAAATTCTAGTCTACTGCCCTATCCTTTCTCACTGCTGGGAGGTGAATTTTAGTATGTAATTTTTTTTTACTGTCGCTATTTTAAATTACTAGATTCTGTGATGAATTTTAAATTTTAGTGCTCTGGAAATATTTTGGAAACACTAATTGCTTTTGTTTCCTCTGTCTACAAGTTGACAAGTTGGTAGAATAAAAAAAGATAAATTAGATTGTTGATAAGGGAATAAGAAGAAACAAAAATCTGAGCCCGATATATGAAAATCTAAGATAGGGTAGTCCCAAAACAATCCGGGTAGAAATTCAAAAAGACTGTATTTTCAGTTTCGTATATTTTGTCCCTAATGGGCAGCTGTGTTATCTGCAAAATTTTCAGATAGCTTGCAGCTGCTCAGGTCGCTGAATATTATTTATTAAATCTTCATTTTCTCGGTTAGCTCACTACTCGAAAATTTACAGAGGGACCCGAGAAGTTGATAAATTTAATACTTTCTGTCAAACTCATGTTTGAAATTCAGGACAAAGAAAATTACAAAAATATTAACATTTGCTATGTGGTCAAAATATCTAAAGTTAGATGTAAAAAGTCAAACCATCTATATTATGAACGAGAGGGAGTATCATACTTTTGCTAATGTACATAGATCATATGTTGTCAAATTTCATTCGCTGTGCAAATGTTGTAAAATTTCATCCGCGTGCCCGTCTCCCTTTCATTTTTTTACGATTTTCGTGTTACCCAACACGTATTTTAAAACGCATAAAAAATATTATTTCATAATTTATATTTTAATTTTTCTTTTCTATATAAAGAATTTAAACATTAAACTTGTATTAAAAAAGTTCAAAATAATATATCAACTTATATTTTATAAGAACATTTATGAAAATGCATACTGAGTTCCGATTACTCAATATAAATATATAATTGAGAGGTATGGGGGGAATATATGATATTGTATGTCAATTCTCAATTATTATTATTTAGGAATTGGAGATAACATCGTTACTCCATCAATTCCCGCAAGTTATATACGAGTGGGGCGCAACACACTTAATGCTCCTCTAAGTTATAGTTTTATAAATTGTTTTTTAAAATCTAAGTTATAGTTTTATAAATTGTTTTATAATATTTTTCTCCGACAAAAATTTGAATATTAAATTTTTATTCAAAAAAATCTTGAAAATTGTTATAAAATTATATTTATAATAATATTGAAGTACATTTCAAATAATGAACCTAAACAATTAAATGGGACCTGGGAGTACATAGAATATAATTGATGAAACATACCGAGTACGTCATGGTTGCAGATAGAACTGTACTACTTATGCTCCTGGACCGTTTGCTAATTAGTTGAGATATTTATGTTCTGTATCATTTGCAGATGATTGGCAATTATGCGAACGAATCTCACTGTTGGATTCGTCATTTTTTCGCAGTCGTGCTGATTTTTTACTGTTGCTTCGTTTTACCTATTCCGAATGACAGAACCTAATAATTTGTATCGCGGAGTATTCTCGTGTTTTTCAATAATTTGAGAGAACCAAATAATTGGTATCATGTTTAATAATTTGCATGTAGGTCAGCTGTTCCAATCCTAGTCAGGCAGCTTTAATTCTTTAGTATACTCCGACACCACAACACTATATCTTAAATACAACAAATATGATCGTGGATATCGTTGAAGAGGTTGGATCATATGAGCGGCATACATTTTTTTGAGATCATTTATCAATATAAATATTCAATTTATTAGTATTGGGTGTAGTATTATGGTTCGTATCCGAGATTATTTTTAAAGATTTCTGGTCCAAAAAAAAACATCTAATGTGATATGGTTGTTGATTTATGAGTTTATCAAGGGTTTAGCCTTAAATTTTTGTGTCGCAAAATTGCAACAAGTGGGTACACACTAGTCCCATCAATTTTTTAACAGAAATTACAAATTCATATAAAATAACAAAAAAAAAATTGTGTCTGGGGTAATTTTAAATACACGACACGAAAAAAACGCAACTTCAACTATGTTGCATTTGTTTTTCTCTCGAGTGCACAACACGACACGAGTACACGATATAAATAAATATATGAATAAATATTTTATAAATTATATATATATATGGTGTACATAAAAACATTAGAGTATTGGAGTACAAATCATAAGTTTTAGTTTTATCATAAATAATATCTCTGATTATTTAATTTATCATGTATAAGTAGTATTAAACATAATTATCAATTAATCATCTTTAAACTTTAACAAGCATTAAGATTATTATTCTGCTTATAAGTTATATTGCAGAACATAGTGTCCCACGATTTATAAAAGTAAATGTTCTATCTTTTGATTACAATGTTTATGTTGTAGAATATAATCTGCAGGTTGTCAGATGTTTACAAATATTGTAGAATAAAAAAAATTAAGATTTAAATGACTAGATTATATTGTATCAATTGTGTACTCCAATACTCCAATTTTTTTTATACTCCACAGAACTTGATTCATAACACTATATATTGACATATTATAAAACTTTATATACGATATATACATGAATACAAAAATAAACGGCGAATTTAGTGTCAGATATAAGTTTTCATTTTATATTCATGAATATACACGATATAACTATAATTTTTTATAAATATTATTGCAATTACTGAAAGTATTTTAAGAGTATAATCGTGCGATATTACTGTAGGTATTTTAAGAGTATAATTGTGGCACATTTAAGAATAATACCCCACGATCATACTCAATTGATTTTAATCCTAGAACATTTAACAAAATCAAAATTTTAATGATCAAATTTAAGTCGGAAACGTAATTTAAATAAATAACATGTCATATAATTAAAATCACCAACTCATTCCCAACCTCCAAAAACATTTCTTATTATTGTCTTTTATTATTAAAATAATAATATATTTGAATTATTAATAGAGGGAAAAAAATGAGAGAGAAGAAAGATGTCTTAAAATTAGACAAGTTAATTATTTATTAGTAAAAACGATTTACGGCATGCATACTTGTGCCTTTAAAATAAGACATTTGTTACAAGTCCTAGTATTTTAAAGTACCATTAGCACATTATTGGAGCACGCATTTGCTTCAACTACCTTAAATTGTAATTTAGGACCTCAATTTATAGCACTCTTAGATGCAAGAGTGTCTTAATGGATGCCTTATAAAAATAATAAAATATGATGGTCTAGTATTTTAGGACATCACTTTTATACATTCACACCAATAAGAAACCTTATCCAGAAGTCCTATTATTAAAATATTAATATTTTGAAGGAAAAAAGTAGAGGGAAAAGTAGTGGGGAGAGAGGGGATCATAATATTTTGCTATTAAAAATGATATGAGGCTCAAGTAGGTGAGTCCTAAAAATAAGGCCGGACTGCTGGAGTAAGTTATCATAGTGATTTAAAGCTTGGAGCAATATTTTTAATCAAATACCTCGAATTATGATTTAGGACATCATTTGAGGCCACTGTTGTATTTTACTTTAATTCCGTCCTACACTAGTACATTAATTACAGTGAACCAGCCAATCAAAGGACGCCAAGTAAGCAAACTGATGTACAAAACAATATGGACTATGTATGTTAGTGATTGGTAGGTACACATAAATCCAACTGGATCATGATCATCCCCACAATGTCCCAGACCCACTTTATTATGTCCCATTGGTGCACCCAGGGACAGCTCCCTTGGCGATCATGTTACTACATTATCTAAAAAAGTTAAAAAATCGGTTACAAAGGGAGTTGAAGAACTTCAATGCCAGTTTCGGCCAGATTAAGATATCCCAAAATTTCATCAAAATAATCGGTTTTTGGTCCGAATATAAAACCTTTTTAATCAGTATTGATACATTCATCAAAATAGAACAAAAAGCTTTAGCTTTATAACACTTTATAACTCCTTATTTTTGAAATAAATTGCAGTTTTAGCTTTTTGTTTTTGTTTCAAAAAAAAAAAAGAACAAAAAGCTAAAACTGCAATTTATTTCAAAAATAAAGAGTTATAAAGTGTTGAATATCAGTTTTTTTCCAAAGGGAAGTACTTTTTTTGAAGACATATATATGTGTATATAAATCAAAAAATAAATAAATAATTACTTTTTAAGAGAATACGTATAATCCGATCCTGTACCAAAAGAAAAGTAATCTGCATTCTGCAAGGTCAAAAGTGTGTGGTTTGGGTTAGAGCCGCTGGGCGTTGGCATATTAAATCACGTGGGAATATGGATTGTTATTGATTGGTGTTGGGGCTGGTCCTTATTGTCATAGATATTTAAGTTTGTTGTAGATTTTTACGTTATTGACGGAGCAGCCCAAAGTACACGAGTACTAGTGAAGAGAGCGGTAGATTTACTGATTTACATTATTTTTGGAGAATGACTACACAATTACACATACAGACAAGAGTCACGTACCCTATCTCGAATTCTCGATTGACAAATCAAGTAAAATAAAGAGTGAGAGCATCTCCAATGGCGTTGGTTATAATCGTTGGCTAAATTAGACCTGTAGCGTATTATGTAAAATTTGTTAAACCTGTAAGACATTGTGCTTCGATGGTATTGGCTATATTGGATGACTATAATTTGAAAATAGCATGTTATTAATGTTTAGACTGTTATAAATAGAATATATTAGTTTAATATGGTAATAAATGATGTGTAATCACCCTACAGATTTCTTACAGCTCTGTAGAGGTTCGACAAATTTAGCCATCCATAGGAGGTTGACTAAATTTATAGACAACAGGTCACTATGGTTGGAGTGTGAACTTTTGAAGTGGTTTTGGCTAAATTTTTTATTTTTGGCATGACAACTCATCTTTTAGCCAAGGGGTCTTCATGGTTGGAGATGCTCTTAGATTTGCTTCAAACACAGTTTAATACCTGAACTTTAAAATATGTCAATATGCACCAGACACTAAACATTTCCGTGCAAGTTGTAACCCTTGGCCATTATTCTGTCCAAATTTATCGTTAACTTTAACTATTTGAAAGATAATAGTGTGTATATTAGTTTCTAACAGATACTTTACCGCTTGTGACCCCTAAAAAATTATGTATTACTCCCTCTGTTTTCATATAGTTGACGTTTTAGGTGTATGTACACATATTAACAAGTCCTATCAAAACACGTACAATTAGGTATACTTCTTTGTTATCTTATTGAAACTTACAACTATAATTAATAATAATGAGAATACATAAAAACTCACAACAATGTTTAATCTTACGTGAGCTAGCATAAACACTTCAAAACCTCCCTCCACAATTTTAAGATGATTCAAATGAAAAAATTTCCCATTTTTTTCCCTCTTCTCATTCCCTCCATAAGAGTATTATAAAAATGATGAGCGTGCATATAACACACAAAAACACATCAAAAATATCTATGCAAGATGGATGGAGATTATTATATTGATTTGAATGCTTCACCAGAAGAGAATATTTCAGCACAAGGTATGTGATTTCTCTTTAGGGCTTGTATTTTCTGTATATGTATATGTATGTATCATATCTCTTGCTTAGTTTTATATTTTTGATATAATTATATGTTTATGCTTCATGTTATTGTTTATATTTACATCTGGCATGTATCATGTGAATACACTTTCTTGTATTCTTTTTATCATTTAACATCTATGATAACTATAGTTTTTATAAAAAAAATAAGTTTATGTTATCTTCAAATTTGTAAATATTTTTTCTTGTAAATGATTTTCTATATCTAAATTTATCAAATTATATATTTTTATGTGTATTTGCAGATGAATTGGGCTCACAACATTTTACAGAAGGAGGAGAGTACACTGCATCTCAATCTGAAGCGAGACTTGCAAGAAATCAAATTAATTGGAGTGAACTTTTTGGGAGTAAATATATTTTATTGATTATTTTGATTTTCAATTTAATGATTTTTAGTAATAAAATATATTGCATGGCTTGTTTTCACTTGTTTTTTTATAGGTGAAAACTCTTCGGAATTTGAAAATAATCATTCTTATGACTTTAATCATATTAATTTGAATGAGCCTCCATTTGAAAGTAAGTTTAATTTTTAAAGTCTCATTTTTATTAAAGTAATTAGTGAACTTTTTGGGAGTAAATATTTTGAATATTTTGATTTTCAATTTAATAATTTTCAAAAAAAATTATATTGTGTGGCTTGTTTTCACTTGTTTTTTTTGTAGGTAAAAACTCTTCGGAATTTGAAAATAATCATTCTCATGATTTTAATCATATTAATTTGAATGAGCCTCCATTTGAAAGTAAGCTTAATTTTTTAAAGTCTCATTTTTATTAAAGTAATTAGTGAACTTTTTGGGAGTAAATATTTTGAATATTTTGATTTTCAATTTAATAATTTTCAAAAAAAATTATATTGGGTGGCTTGTTTTCACTTGTTTTTTTTGTAGGTGAAAATTCTTTTAAGCTAGAAAATAATCATTCTCAAGAATTTAATCATATTAATTTGAATGAGCCTCCATTTGAAAGTAAGATTATTTTTTTAAAGTCTCGTTTTTTAAAAAGTAATTGGTGAAGTTTTTGGGAGTAAATATCTTGATTGTTTTGATTTTCAATTTAATGATTTTTAGTAAACAATTATTTAGTGTGACTTGTTTTCGCTTTTTTTTTTTTTAGGTGAAAATTCTTTGGAGTTAGAAAATAATCATTCTCAAGAATTTAATCATATTAATTTGAATGAGCCTCCATTTGAAAGTAAGATATTTTTTTAAAGTCTCTTTTTTTTAAAAGTAATTAGTTAACTTTTTGGGAGTAAATATCTTGATTATATTGATTTTCAATTTAATGTTGGTTTACTGGCTAGTTTTACAGGAGAAGAAAACACAACAGAGACCGTAAGACATTCGGGGAAAAATAAATTTTTGTCAAATGAACAAAGACATGCAGTCTACATTGCTCTGCTCCAAAAAAGTGTAAATGGAAAGTTGAAGAAAAATACAAGGAGAGAAGTTGCAGCCTTGTTTTCCATACCAATGAGAACCGTGCAACGTATTTGGAAGCTATCAAAGAAAAATTTGAGAGATGGAGCTACTGATGTATCTCATTTGAAAACAAAAAATTTTGGCCGAAAAAGAATAAGTGTTGACTGGGAGCAATTTCGAAATCTTCCTCTTACAAAGAGAAAAACTCTCCGTGATGCAGCAGCTGCTATGAAACTTAGCACGTCAGTGTTATCCAAGAATCTGAAAAAAGGTGTTATAAAACGGCACAGCAGTCCAACCAAACCGATAACCGATTCTAAATGAAGATAACAAGAAAGCTAAACTAAGATTTTGTCTATCTATGATGACAAAAATAGTCTTCCACATGAGCCAAAATTTATGGATATGTCCAAAATAATTCATATAGATGAGAAGTGGTTTTACATGTCAAAAACTACCGAGACTTATTATATTATGGCCGATGAGGAGGAGCCTCATCGTACGTGCAAAAGTAAGAATTTCATCACCAAAGTTATGTTTTTGGCAGCTACAGCTCGTCCACGATTTGACGATGAAGGGAAAGTCTTATTTGATGGGAAAATTGAAATTTTTCCATTTGTTACCAAGGAGCCTGCCAAGAGGAGTAGTAGAAATAGGCCTGCAGGGACACTTGAGACAAAAGCAATAACATCTGTGAAAAGAGAAAATGTGAGAGAATTTTTGACTCAAAAAGTATTGCCAGCAGTGAGAGAAAAATGGCCAGTGAGAAATATTGAGACAATTTATATTCAGCAAGATAATGCCAAGACACATGTCAATCCTACCGATACAGAATTTTGTGAAGCTGCACAAGAAGAAGATTTTGATATATGTTTAATGTGTCAACCTCCGAACTCTCCCGACTTAAATATCTTGGATCTTGGATTTTTCAGAGCTCTTCAATCCTTAAAGTATAAAGTGACGGTAAAATCAGTAGATGATCTTATAGCTGCTATTGAAGAAAGTTTTAAGAGTTACCCTGTTAAGCAGCTGAATCATATTTTTTTGAGTTTGTAGTTATGTATGAGGGAAACTATGAAAGTAAAAAGTGATAATAATTACAAAATCCCTCGTATATATTAGCAAAAATACTCTAGAAAGAGAAGGAAAATTACCTGATCAAATAGATTGTGATCCAAATCTTGTTGATGAAACAATTCAATATTTGAATTAAATATCAATTTTAATCCATATATACTCTTCATTTGAAAATATTTATATTATCCTATTTATATGTTCATTTTTGTTATTCACATAAAATTATTAAAAACTGATAAAAAATATATGTATATATTTCTATACATATTTAATATTTTTATTAAATTAATGGTAACTACATACAAAATATATCTTTAATATATATATATATATATATATATATATATATATATGTGTGTGTGTGTGTGTTTGAGTTATAGTTTTATATATTAAAAATTTATTTACAAACTAATATTTATTTATCAAATACAACAAAAATGTTATACATATGAGAAAATATAATTTTTTATAAACTATATGATAATAGAGACAATATTTTATATCACTCTTTTATTTCTTTGGATAATATCAAAATAGATAAAATATTTTTTTCATAAATTATATATAATAGAGATAATATTTTTATATTTGAAAGACAATATTATCAAATTTATAACTTCTTGAGCTGTATTTAAATTAAATATCAAAATTGTTTTATTGGAGTTCTATCTAAAATATATTTTTAAAGATATAAAAAAGAGAGAGATCGAGACTAAAATATTGTTAATTTAAAAAAAATCAAAAATTTGATATTTTAATACATGTTAATTAGATTTTATGCATCTTCTTAATTTAAATCACTTCGAACTCAAAATTTTACATTGAACAACAAAATAACATTATTCAAGATTCAAATGAGTTCATCTCAATAGGGGTGATCGCGGTCCGGTTTGGTTCGGGTTGGAGCTAGAACCGGAACCAAACCATACATTAGCAGTTTTTTAAAATCTCAAACCAACCCGTGACCCGTAAACCAATTAACCCGGACCAAGCGGTGCGGTTTTTGATGGTTCGGTTAAGCGGATTGATCGGTTTATGACTAAGGCTTATAATTAGAGATGAGGATTCATGAATAATATTAGAAAATAAAGTACTATCATTTTGTCTCCATTTACACAATTTCACATAGTTAAATTAAAATACAAACTTTAGTCTAATAAAATGCATAAACTTGATTCAAAGTCGTGGACTACTGTATTAATATCACTTGTAATCGGTATTGATACCGTATGTAACTAAACAACAATCCAGCACTTGTAAAAAACAACAACAACCCAGCAAATAAAAGCTAAAAAATTAATATTTTGAATATCTATAATATTAAATATTTATATTGTATATATATAAATATGCGGTTCGGTTTTATAACGGGTTGGTTTAATATAAAACCGAAACCAACCCACAAACCACGGTTTTTTAAATTAGTCGAACCGAAACCGTAAACCTCATTTCGGTTTCGGTTTGGATCGGATTAATATCGGATTGGTTTATGCGGATTTTGCGGTTTAAACCAGACCGTGATCACCCCTACATCTCAAAACTAACATACATTGATATAATAATATTTATTTAATACAATATCATCCTTTGTAACTTTTATCTTCACGCTCTTCATCCTGCAACAAATATGGTGTGACACTTGGAAAATATATATTTGACATTATTATAACATCTTGTCGAAGATCTTTTGCCAAAAAATCTTGCTTTTTTTCTTCCTTTTCTGGTGTTTCTTCTTTTTTATCTTCCTTACCTTGATCTTTTTCTTCTCCAGAATACACAGTAGCCATAATATAAGAATTTATAGAAAAACTAAGAGAGTATATAAAACAAAACTAGTGAGTGTATTTATACACACGAATTCATTGATAAAATCACTTAGTATTTATTGTTCTGTGTTAGGTGTTGAATATTCAAAGTCCAAATTAATATGAACACATGAAAACTAGGTTAAGGAGCAGATAATGCAGCATAGGAATATGAGAACGTCAAGTATTAAAAAACAAATTCTCTTTTTCAAAACGTCAACTATATGAAAACAGAGGGAGTATATTATGAAATTATTCTTGAACACACACAATGATGTAAAAAAATTAAAATAATTTTTAAAATATGTATCTAGATTTCGAATTTGAAAATTTATTTCTTTTACATAAACGATGTAACTTATTTTAAAATTTTAAAATAAATACATATCTTAAAAATTATTTTATTTTTTTTACATCGTTACATGTGTTTTTAGAAATAATTTCAAAATATAATAAATAAACTTTGAGGGGTCACAGGGGTAAAGTAGCTGTTAGAAACTAATATACACACTTTTACATCTCAAACAGTTAAAGTTAACGGCAGATTTGGACAGAATAATAACTAGGGTTACAACTTGTACGGGAATGTTAAGTTTAGAGTGCATATTGTCACGTTTTAAAGTTCAGATACTAAACTGCGTTTGGAGCAAACTTAGGAGTTACAAAGTGTAATTAATTCTAAAATAAATGAAGTTTTATCATCCAACATGCAATACACCTATAATCCGGGTCTATCTCGATTTACAAATTATTACTCCTTTTTTCGATGGCTCGAACTCGATTCCCGATCCTTATTAGTCCTCCTAGTAGTCCTGGTAGTTGAACTTCTTTGCAAGCTGAATTTTAGTTCTCATTATGAAGCTATCTTTGATTAGACCATTTTCAATCCAACATCATTTAAGCATCAAAGTCACATTATTTATAGAATGCATTTTAATCCACTAAACACTATAATTTAAGTTTAGAGAATCTTTTCATGATAATTAAGGTAACATATTTGTTTTGTTAAAAAAATAAAAGATATTGTTGAAATTGTGAAAGACACCAAATAAAAAATTAAACTAAATGTACTCTCGATATCAAATTTGGTGTTATATATTACATTTAGTGTAAGTTTTATACTTGTACAATGATTAAGGGGCACATGATTAATGAGTTTGGTTAACGGGAATCGGAAACTCAAACCCTATGTTGATATTTGGATTAGTAATTTTGTGGCATGGAATGAGAATCTCATACCCACTTGGTGAGTAAAATAAATTATTTATTATACATCCCTCGGATGTATTAAACACTCTCTCTCTTTACTTTTCATACTTGCTGAGCTGATAACAGCTGAGTTGATTGTGCAGACATCCCCTGTATATGACCTGGTTAATTATCAGAGTACTAGAGATGAACGAATGCCGTACACGGTACACCTGAAATTAAGATCGAAGAATGCACATCAATGCACCTGTCTAGCTACTGTCTTCTGTAGAATTGGACGAGCCTTCGGTCATAATCATTTGGCTTACTCAAGTTTCACAACAAATCTCACTGTACATCAAGTATATAGATCTTATTGATAGTAGTATTCCAAAATTTTCTCAGTAAATGAAAAAACTTAAAAATTAAATCTGCAATTATTTAAAGAAGCAGGTTCTAAACAGAAAACATGTACTGAATCATATATATTGATAGCTAGGGGCAAGCTCTAGTGTCTCTCTATGAAGAATTATGAAATTGCCTCCATATCTTTTGTCGGAAAGGGGCTTCATCCCCTTAACAAAACTCAGGCTCTCTGAGTAGCTGAAGCAATTATATATCCGTTCTTCAAATGAGCCGTCTTTAAGTAATTTGATTGTATGGGTTTTGTGATTGACGCCATATAATCTGCACTCATGGGCATTCAGAAATAGAATGTCACCATTCCTAGAACACAGTATTATGCTATGCAACATATTAGTCTCAGGTATTCTTGATGTTCCAATAGCAATCTTCTTCAACTTAATAATCGGCCCTTTACATATAAATGGTCCAATAGATATCTTCTTGTTCCAAACACTACTTATCTGATTAAAAATATAAGCATCAATTGGTTCTACAGAATGCATTCGCACGTCATAGACCATGATCGCAAAAGAATCCATGAAATTCATGAGAACAAATCTTTTAAAGTTGTTATTGTCCATAAAACTGAAACTAGGCAGCAACCTGAAAACCTCGAGCCGAACATCAAACGATGTCACAACCAGACTGATTTCAGCGTCCTGTCTCTTCTGAATCAACCAAAAAGGACATCCATTGAAGATTACTGGCTTTCTTTTTTTAGAAATTTTCCCACGGTAAAGGATGTTGGAGGGAGCAATTTTCTTCCAGCAAGCAGCTTTGCATGAATATACCTCAACTGCTAATATTTTTTCTTTAATATTAATACCATACATTACCTTAAAATCATTCTCCACAGAATCATAACCGAATCCTAAAAGGACATTATATCTTCCAACACTTCTCTTCCGAAGAGGAGGTATCACCAAACACAGATTTGTGGCAGGATTCCACACCGCAATTTCTAATACGTTTGAAGCATCCTCGGGCCAACGGAAAAGACATACTAATCCATCAATGCAGCCAACTATAAAAGATTTATAGTAATTTTCATGACCTACTTCTTGATGCGCGCAGTATGAGAGAGTCTCTGCTGAGGTTATGATTGCGACTTGACGAAATTATGGTTAGTTGAAATAAGCAAATTCCAGGATTTACAAACAGGTTTAAACCGCAAAAGTGATTTCACAGGAAGTCTAGGCAGTATCTCCCATTCAATAACTTCTGGAGGCAGGACAGAAACAAGATTGTTGCTTGCTTTTGCTTTCTTAGTTAAGGATCTTGTAATGGCCATGTTTGATATTAAACTTTGGACAAAGTTACGAGTCCTTATAAAGACATAAGTGTTGGGTTTTAGTTTCTACTGTGAGATTAAAAGCCCAATAGGATTACCCTTGTTTTGGCCCATAAGGAGATAAAAATAAAAAGAACCCTATATATAAATATATGAGGAGATTTGTTATAATAAGCAACAGAGAAAATAGGCAACGGAGAGAAATTAGGTGAAAATTTGTAGGTAATTTTCTGGTTGCGCTGATTGCCTTGTTTTTGCGTTTTTCGGAGTTCCAACAGTCAGGTCATCCTTAATTTCGGACAGCATATTCCTAACACTGATATCTAAATTCTGAACGGTGGAGATCGGATTCGGAGATGTATTTGAGGGGCTGGGCAGTAGCTTTCGAAGCCACGGAGAGGCTGAATCTAGCCGTGGATCTTTGTTATCTTTGTTGTGTTATTTGGTTCCATACTTTATTTCCGATGACATATTTTTTTATTTTGTCAATTGATAAAATATTAATAAATTTCAGTCAAACTTTAGTCAATTTGACCGACACAAAATCAAATATGACAAATATTTTGGGACGGAGGGAGTAATTGTTTTAAGCTTGACCAACGAGCTCGCTTCTTTTATTCGATGGCTCGAAGCTCGAACTCGATGCCTCATCCTTATTAGTCCTCCACTCCTCCTAGAGTGTGTTTGCCTAGGCTTAAGCCCGGGCTTTAAGCTGAAAAATGTCTGTTTGTTTAATAAGTCATAAGCCAATTTAAAGTCAGAAATGAGCCAGAAACGAACTTAAACCAGAAGTTAGTTTGAGGTACTTTTTCTAGTGGCTAAAGTTTTTTGAATTTTTTTTTGATAAAAATTACTCCTAAATCATAAGTTACTCATAAATCACTTTTATTTTTATTATTATATTTTTAATAACTCATAAGTCATTCATAAGCCAAAATTACCCAAACATACATTTTAAACTGTCAGCTTATCAGATAAGTCACGTTAAGTCATAAGCCACGTTAAGTCATAAGTCATAAGTTCAACCAAACGGGCTCCTAGTCGTTCTAGTAGTTGAACTTATGTGCAAGCTGAATTTTTCTTCTCATTTAAGAAACTATCTTTGCTTAGATCATTTCCAAGCTCGAACCCAACATTATTTTAACATCAAAAGTTATAAAATACAGTACATTTCAATTCATTAACACAATATTTTATACTAAAAAAATCTTTTCATGACATTAAGGTAACACATTTATTTTGTTAGAAAAAATAAGGACATTTTTGGAATTATGAAAGACATCAAATAAAAAATTACACCAAATGTACTCTTGACCCCAAATTTGGTGTAATATCATTCATTTGGTGTAAGTTTTATACTTGTAGTGTGATTAAGTGGTGTTTGGTTCATGATTGATGAGTCCGGCTAACCGGAATTGGAATCTCAAGCCCATGTGTTGGTGATTAGCCATTTTACCGTATGGAATGCAGTAGATTTATACTCTTTCTCTTTACTTATAATACTTGCTGAGATGATAACAGCTGAGTTGATTGTGCAGACATCCCCTGTATATGACTTGGTTAACTATCAGAGTACTAGAGATGAACGAATGCCATACACGGTACACCTGAAATTAAGATCGAAGAATGCACATCAATGCATCTGGCTAGCTACTGCCTTCTGTAAAATTGGACGAGCCTTCGGTCATAATCATTTCATTACTCAAGCTTCACAACAAATCTCACTGTACATTAAGTATATAGATCTTTTTTTTTGCTAAGTATATAGTAGATCTTATTGAAAGTAGTATTCCAAAATTTTCTCAGTAAATGAAAAAACTTAAAATAAAAACCGCAATTATTTAAAGAAGCAGGTTCTAAACAGAAAACATGTACTGAATCATAAATATTGATAACTAGGGGCAAGCTCTAGTGTCTCTCTGTGAAGAAAGGGGCTTCATCAAAACTCAGGCTCTCTGAGTAGTTGAAGCAATCATATATCCGTTCTGCAAATGAGCCGTCTTTAAGTAATTTGATTGTATGGGTTTTGGGATTGACGCCATATAATCTGCAATCATGGGCATTCAGAAATAGAATGTCACCATTCCTGGAACACAGTATTATGCTATGCAACATAATAGTCTCAGGTATTCTTAATTTTCCAATAGCAATCTTCTTCAACTTAATATTCGGCTCTTTACATATAAATGGTCCAATATCTTCTTGTTCCAAACACTACTTCTCTGATTAAAAATATAAGCATCAATTGGTTCAACAGAATGCATTCTCACGTCATAGACCATGATGGCAAAAGAATCCATGAAATTCATGAGAATAAATGTTTTTAAGTTGTTTTTGTCAATACGAGTGAAACCAAAGAATTTTGATTGTATGGGCTTCAGGATTGACGCCGTATAATCCGCAACCATGGACATCTAAAAATATAATGTCACCATTCCTAGAACAAGGTTTTAATAGTTTCGTCTCTGGTACTCTAAACGTTCTGATATATATCCTTCAACTTATTATTTGTGCTTTCATTGCCTTGAATATACTTGCTTTGTACTGAACTTTATGCATGCTGTCTAACACTGCATTGTGAACTTGAGCCTGCACTTCAGCAGTCTCACTAGAATCTTTATCTAAAATGAATATCTGCTTGTTCCAAACACCACATCTCTGATTGAAAATAGAAACATCAATTGGAATTGTACAAAATACATTCCCAGGTCGTAGACCATGATTGCCAAAGAACCCATGAAGTTCATGGAAACAAAAGATTTTTTCAAGTTGTTATTTTCAGTACAACTGAAACTAAGTTACATCCCCTTACAAAAAAAAAGAAACTAAGTTGCATCCTAAAAACCTCATGCGAACATCGAACGAGATCACAGCCAGACTGATTTTTGAATCCTGCCTTCTGATTCAACCTAAAAGGTGATTCATTGACAATTATTTGGTGGAACATTTCACATCGGAGTATTTGAGTCCTTTATACACACTAACAAATAACTAATAACTAATTTATACCAATTTGATGGCACTTTTAGACTAACCTGTGGTGGATTGTTGGGCGGTATTCATTCATTATGTTGGAGGGAGCAATTTTCTTTTAAGAGTAATTGACTCTTTACACTCCTTAAGTTTAGGCGTTTTTTCAATTTAATCTCAAACAATTTTTTTTGGAAATATGCACCTTAAAGTTTAAAAAACGTTACATGTTCAAAATCCATTGTGTTCTCTGTTCAGAAAAAGACATTACATGTTTATAATCCGTCGCCAATGATGTCTATGTGTAGTACTGGCCGGTTTATCTGTTTAATGTAATAGACTTCTAGGTTGTCGCCGCTTGCACATTTGATTTCAACCAAGTCATACCAGATATATCTGTTTTAGTAAAAAAATTAGTGTGTAAGATGAGGGTTCCTTGGAAGATTTTGATAAGTAGCTAGCTTCCTTGAAGAAATGTTGACACTTTGTTGGTTCTTGTAAAGAATTTTATTGTGTTGCAAAGTATAGCTAGTGCTCACAAGAACAGCGAGCAAAAATGGAGGAAGGTAAAAGATGATTCTCGACTGTTTTACAACAAATCTCACTGTACATCAAGTATATAGATCTGACTGATATTAGTATTCCAAAAATTTCTCAGTAAATGAAAAAACAAACTCAGAATAAAAGCCGCAATTATTTAATGAAGCAGGTTCTAACTTGGCAAAAAAAGAAAAAGA